>NW_022639476.1:1667786-1671153 GCF_010583005.1 Odontomachus brunneus
AGAGAGAGAGAGAGAGAGAGAGAGAGAGAGAGAGAGAGAGAGAGAGAGAGAGAGATAGGCCGTGGGATCTGCAGAAACTCCAGCGGAGGCGGCGGTAGCGCTTCGAGCTTTCGCGCGGAGAAAATTTGAATAAAGGCGTGATTTGTTTATAAATCAGAATCGGAAATGAGTCCGTGAGAGTGCATATTAAAATGCAACGGCCCCCTCGAGTCGAGCCGAACGCTCGACGCGAGAGCGGGGGAGGCAGGAACTTTTGAGCGACGCCCGGTAAGCGAGATAAAGCAGACGGGCGCGAGAATCTCTTCAACAACACGACGTCGTCTTCTTTTCCCATCCTCCCTGCCAGTCCGCCGTCGCCTCGCTCCCTCCTACCCCTTTGTCGATTCTTCCTCTCTGTTGGCGACGAGATGAATCGACGAGTGACCTCGTGCGTCGCTAACTCGCTCAGCAACAGGCACGGATTTGCAGCTGTTGACGTCATAATCGCGATCGCGCCCAAAGATACGGCTCGGCGACGAAAAGTAAATCCGCGCGATGCAAAAATGTCGCGGCGTCCTCAGATCCGAGATGAATCTTCTCTTCCCCTCCTCCTCTCTCCCGCGAGGAGACAATCGTTATGAAACGGGCGCACGAAGCGCGTCGTCGATCGATTCGAAACCCGTCGAGATATCGCCGAGTCTGCTGACTTGAGGCACAGCAGTCGGTAAAAATAAAGCCTCGAATAAACTTTGGCTTTTTTTTTTAATTTAAGAGCCTTCCGCGCCTCTAAACATTCTCGTAACTCTCGCGAGAGTTTTCGCTCGCGTCGAGAAAAACGTCGTCGCCTCCGCGCTCTGTGTGAACGAGAGCGGGCGCGATAATTCCGGGACTAACCCCGTATAAATCATCGCACGGCCGCATATAAAAAGCGCCGAGTGGAACCACCGGTTTACCTTGCGAACGGCCACGAAACGCACAACATGATGATGAATTCTAACGAGGCGCGGGGCAGCGTGCTGGAGGACGCCAGAAAGAGGAAGAGAGAGAAGGAAAGAAAGAGAGAGAGAGAGAGAGAGAGAGAGAATAAGAACGAGAGCGAGAAAGGGAGCAAGGGAGACACGTCGTGCATTTTTCAGTGCGCCCGCTAAAAATATAACGGGACACTGCCGGTGTGTAACTTCTAAGGTCGCGGGTTCGATCCCCTCCGGCGGAAAACACATCGCTATTTCTAGAATCGCCACGGTGCACCCGTGGTTATGCATGTCGCGCGTACACGCGCGCGCGCACACGGCCGACATACGTGGGGTCTTTCTGCTTTACGCGTGTTCGCGGAGCGTACGTTCAACCGTGACGCGCTCACTACCGAGGCAGCCGTCCACGTGCGCCGCCACGAAAAGAAAACGAATAAAAAAGAAGAATCCGGAGAGGAGGAGCGGGAGGCGAGAGGGAAAGAGGAAGAGCAGGAGTGAAAGAGGAGGACACGCATACGGACACGTCGCGAACTTTCGCGATCGAGTCGATAGCTTCGAGCGACGACGGAAGGTCGCCGTGGATGACGTCGTGGCGCGAGTCGCCGGCCACGCGGAAATAACTCCGAAATGTCGTGCATGTACATAGCCGGGACGGGCTTTGCGACGGATTTCGTCGGGTTTCGCGGATCGCGTCGATAATTTGACCGGACCACGCGACGTCCCAGACCACCGCCGGGGGATGTAGACGCGCGAACGTGGACGAAAAGAGTCGGCGTGAGGTGCGCGCGTTTAATGGGTTGCGCTACGTCTGTCTGCCGCGTAGACGGTATGTCTGCAAGCGAGGCGCATGCACCGAGTTATATCTATACTCGCGCCTGTCGTCGCCGCAAAAAAGAGCACCATGACCTTCGCGCGCTTTTATAGAAATTCTCGCGTCCGAATTGATAGCTTGCTCACGAGGCTGCGTCCATTGGTCGATGATACGCAAAAATATTCCCTGTACACACTCGGTAAATCATCCACGGTCCTTTGTTACTGAAAGCTCAAAAATCAAAGCCATACCATATTTTACCATTTTCTAGTTGACACAATTATTCTATTCTTTTTTCGTGTACGTGTGACATTTATCTCTATGATCCAGTGAAAAAACTCTCATCAAACTCTGAATTCAGATCTGAGTGTCTCGCTTGAGAGACGAGTTTCAATAACTATTAATGCGAGCCTATGCCACGTACGTGTTGTCGCGACGACATGCGACCGACCACGTGACAGTCGCTGTGAGTCAATCACCTACACACGCATCTCGTGTAGACGTTCTTTATTTATTCACGTGAGCTTTCGCGGTCAATAATTTCGCTCGAGTTTCGCGAGCGGGTACTGTGAGAACAAAAAGGGAAAAGGTAGCACGCACAAGCGGGTTGTTCATCGCGCGCGTTTGGATTCGCCGTGAGCCACCTAATACTACAAGGAGTAAAATTAAATCCGATCCCACGTTATATATATAGAAGGGTGGTCGCACCCGACGAAGAAAGAGCGACAGGGTGAGAAGAGGAAAGAGAGAAAGACACCAAACCGTTCCTTACGTTGGAGTTAATCCATCAGCTGGCGCATAAACCGACGCGTTAGGACGGCTTTAAACGTCCTCATAGATTCTCTCTGTCTCTCCTAATCCACATCGACCTTCGCGGACGTTAAGCGTTTATAGGGAAGTTTGAAATTACAATCGCTCTCTGTGAGTTTCACGAGGCGGGCGAACCCCCTAGGCATTTAAGGGCGTGCCCTTGATTGGCACAGAGGTTGTTAAGGGGTTAGCAGGCCACTGTGCACGCGCCGCCGCCGTCGCTAGATACGGATGAAAGAGAGAAGGGTGCGGAGGTGAAAGTGAGAAAAAGAGATAGATAGATAGAGAGAGAGAGAGAGAGAAAGAAAGCGAGATGAAAAGCGCGATCGTAAAATTCGCCGTTGTGTTGCGCGACCATGTTATTTCGTGTTCATATCGTAACCCCGAAACGCGGCGCGATGCTCCTCCGAGGGGGTTATTGATCGACCAGGCGGAATCGCGAGAGAGAACGCGCGTCCCTTCCCTCCTTCGTGCGCTAATACACGCGAAATGACACAACGCACACAGTTAAGCACGTCGTAAAGACGGCCGCCTCCGCGCGACAGCCATTTTCCCGCTGTATATTCGGGCGGTAAACGCATCTCGTTTTCGTTTCTCGTCCCGCCCGATTTTTCCCCGTCTTCTCTCCCGCGTCTACGAAATACGCGACAATGTCGTGTGTCGTCAACGATCTCGAATAAAACGCCTCACGTCGCAGAGAAAGCCAATCGATAGCTATCGGCTCACGAGTACTTTGCAATGAACAGAGAGAGAAAGAGAGAGAGAGAGAGAGAGAGAGAGAGAGAGAGAGAGAGAG
>NW_022639476.1:1671163-1678038 GCF_010583005.1 Odontomachus brunneus
AGAGAGAGAGAGAGAGAGAGAGAGAGAGAGAGAGAGAGAGAGAGAGAGAGAGAGAGAGGCGACAAGGGGGAGAGGAAGAGAGCGATATTACCACAGCTGGGCAGCGATACAGCAGCTCTCGTTTCGAAGGTGTACAAAGGCCGGCGGTACGTGTACCAGCCGGCTGCACCTCAACTGGTACGAATAAATTAGCACGGGAGCCGAGCGACGTTGCATTCAATGGTACGTTTAAGGGGTAGTTAATTGGCGCATTAACTTCACCGCTAAACATACTCTCGCGCGCGCGCACGCATGCACGCCAGCACGCACGCACGCATGTACGGGCACTTCTCGCTCTCCCTTCGCCCTATCCGTCCATTTGCATGCGCGAAGTGCACGCACACGCACACATGGGCGCGCTTGGTCGTTCGTCGAATTCTAACTCTTGCTCGCGCGGCATTCATCCGGTCGATGTCCGCTTTCGTTTCAGCTAATACATGTATTTTCAACTGGCATGGTCGAATAAATAAACAGGCAACATTCCGGGCCGCGGCATAAATATTCATCCGACTATCTCGTTCGCTACAAGGTAACGCGTGCACCGTTTAAAAAGATCGTAAATTTATACATTTGATGATATGAATTTACAGCCGACCGTTACGTATCGAGATCGCGCGCTTTTAAATCTCAAGCATTTCACAGCGCGAACGTTCGCGCTATAAAACTCGCCTAGCGGCTCGCGAATAACAATTCGCGCGTAAATACACGACGAAACGGCCGTTGTTCGCTTCTCCTCTCTCTCTCTCTCTCTCTCTCTCTCTCTCTCTCTCTCTCTCTCTCTCTCTCTCTCTCTCTTTTTTATATTGCATTTTCCTTTCGCCGACGAATTTGCGGTCGATATTTTCGCGCCAACAATTGAAGATCGCGAATGAAAAATACAGAGGGCGGGGAAATTACATTATTTATCCTGACTAGGGAAGCAATCGGCCGCGCTCCGCTTTTCCTCAGCTTTTACCCCGCCGGCGGCGACGGCGGCGGCATGACTTCTAGAAATATTTACCTTCTATCTTATGCCTCGGAGATTTACGGGGTCGAAAGCTTTTTTATTCCCTCTTCACGTACGACTTGCCTCGTTAATTCAATTATGCCTTCCCTCCGCGATCGTACGATCCCGCTTTACGATTCGCCAGAAGGTCGTTCGATGCGTCGCGGTTGGCTCGATTCGGAATCGGGGAAAACGCTTCTATAAATCGTAAATCGAGGGAACGAGAATCGTGATAAAGCCGTCGATCGATCGCCCGTTTCTTACGGAGGCGTCCTCCGGCGGCAACCGGGAAATCCTCTGTCTCTCTCTTTCTCTCTCTTTGTCGCGCGCGCGGAAAGCTTTGCGTTTTAAGACGCGTAAACGAAAAGACTTATCTTGGTTGTGACAAAATTGGTTGGTGCAGCAACATTACATAATTAGTTGTTCCGTATTTTACTATTGAATTTAGTTGGCATAAAGATCAGCCGGGCTAACCGTTTTTCCGTGTACTTTCACCTCACACGAATACACGAAACGTCACTCGAGACTTTAAAGTTATCATTGACCCCGTAGTGCTCTTCGAAAAATCGTCGATTACTCGTTAGCGCGCGTCGAGTTAGCGCGCGTGTCTTGACACTCGCGATATGATCTGATCAATTTATCGGCGACGTCCACGCGATAAATTTAACGCTCGCATTCCTACGGCGGAAAGCTCATTCGTCCCGCGAATCGCTCGGGTACACGCGATGTATTCCTGCATCGACGATTACTCGGTCTCGCGACCGGAGGACGAGCCTATTAATGCTAATGCATTTTGTTCGGATGTAAAATGGCGCGAGGAGGCGAGCCGAGGCGAGGCGAGAGCAGATTTTCATAAACTCCGTCGTTAAAGTGATGAGGCAAGCGAGAGAGAGCGAGCGAGCGAGCGGCGCGGCGGTGGGACCGGGTCTATTCCGTGCAACGTGATTCCCATAGAAACGATTATAGAGCCGTAAATTACTCCCGGAGTGCCCCGAGGAACTTGCTCTTTATACGCTACGTTAAATTGAAGACTCTTAATAGTGATGTAACGCCCGTGTTCGAGGTGGGTGCGCGCGTTATAATTAAAGAGGACGTACTATCCCGGCAATTATCGTCCGGTACCGCTAAAGCGCACGACATCACCAGGCGATCGCATAACACCCGGAGAGCACGGCGCGGCACCGTGCTCTCGGTGGTGGCTCGCGCATGAGACCGTTTTGCATGATTTTACACCTTGTAACTCGCCCGCTATGAATATTTCAGGGACGCCTCTGTGACTAATTATGTCCTCCGATTTCCTGTTTACATATTTCACGCTCATAAATAAGCGTCGTCCCCTATTTACCGGACAATTTATAAATTCGAGCCTAAAAATAAAGTGCCGCGATCGTGATTGCGCTCCAAGCACGCTTGAGCGCGGAGACGCGCTCACAGTGTCAATCTATTCCCGAAGTACTAAATTTAAGTAATAAAATCGTAATTTTTACTACAATATTCTTTCCGCGTACATGGAAAGTTCTGGTAAAAATTGCAAAAAACTTGTTGCAATCTTGGAGTATACAGAATTGTGATTGGACTTGACAAACAAAATTCCGATTGGACTTACCAGGATTCTGTTTCGATTAACCAGAAATCTTAATAAATTGAACAAAATTCTGGCAAATGCAATTTTGAAATTTTGTTAGTATCTCCATGGAAATTTGATTGATCCGACGAAACTGTTTGTTCCGTGCAAATTTATTGCTCTTATAGTTATTTATACATTGAGAGAAAAATATAGTTGCTTTCGGCCTCAACTATACTTTTTTGTAATTTTAACCAGAAAAATAATTAAAAGAACCATCTTTCTAATAACAGTTATTAAAACAATGGTTTTCCTAATCATTTTTGTGGTTAAAATCACAAAAGAGTATAGTTGACGCCAAAGGCAACTATATTTTTTTCTCAGTGTACCACAATTTCAGTATAGTGCAGTTTCACAGAAACGTTGTAAACAGAAATATAATTCGAACGTGATTTTCACCACAATATTTTCCTCGTATACCACCGAGTGTGCTAAACGTAACGGAAAGATGATACAAATGTTCTCACGACACGAGAATAATTCAACAGCGACGAGGAAACGAGCTCGGAAAGCGAGGGAGTTTCGAGTTCGGCGAAACTTGAAGAACTACACGATCTCGAATCACGAGCGCGCGCGGGCAATCTAATTAATCGGACCGGGTAGTTCGCGGGCGATAATTGGCACATTCAGACCATGCGCGAGTCATCAAACGCTAACTATATCTCGGCGCTGCCTCTCCAGTCCTCGACAGGACGACCTATATTACCATGCGGCCTCTCTTACTCTCCTTCTCTCCTCGTCGTGGCGTGGTGAACGGGGGAGTAGATGGAAATCCGGCTAGGCAGTCGGGGTTTTCCCCGGGTTGCTACCCCATCGTATCCACGCACCCCTCTGAAACGCCCTTCAAAGCAACCCCCGGGCGAAAGTGTTGTCGTCGTTAAGATTCCCGAGAAACTCCCTTGCGAAACACGCCGTGCGCCTCTGCCGGATGCTCGCGCGTGTCTTGTCACGGCTCGCAACATCTCCCTTTCAATCCTCATTCCGAATCGCGCCCTTGCCGCCCTTTACCTTGCCTCGCCGGCGAATTGTGCGAGACGTATCTGCGAACGACGACTCTCCGAAGCGCGTCGTTCGTCTCAGCGTGAATCAGCTCGCGCGTTTGCCAGAATTTCGCGACGCGGCGATCATACACCCCGAATCCTGCGCCCCTCGTGTGCTAATAAAAAATTCTACGACCATCTAAATCGCGACGTCCAAATACACTGCTGGAATCGCAGAGTTTAACCCTCCGCTTACACTTTTGGGAAAATGCAAAACAATCTGTCAGAGATCCGGTCGAACAGCTTTGTTGAAAATCGATATTTTTAGACTCGCTTTTTTCCAGTCTTCTTTTCTAAATCTCTTGGAGTGAATTCCTCTCAAAATGAACGAAAAATGGCAGTATTGAACTATTAATTAAAGAAGACCGACAAATAATCAGACACGATATGGCAGATGAGCTGCGATAGCGACGCTCTTTACGCGAAAATTTCTGAGCAATCGGATATTCGTTCGAGCTTCACAGATCTTGTAGAAGGGAAGTTAACATGAGAGTCGCATTTAGGAGTTTGGCAGATTGGCGATCGTTCAAATAACGAGAGAAAGATAAACAGCACACGAAACTCTCAATACGCAGAAAGCACAGTGGCTTATTAAATTCGTTAAATTCGCCGACGATAATAGGAGGCGTTCTTACGCGGGCACGCAATTTTCCATAATGGTACCGTCGCTAATACCACTGTGTTTTCCGTTCCCCCACGGGCGGGATACAGTTTTTCTTCGCGAAAGAATGTAGTCTCGGCTCGTTTGAAAAGGGAGCCTGGCCTATTGTTGGGGGATTGTAAAGGGAGTCCGCGCGTTTTCGACGGTATTGTGTCCGCCAAGAAATTCGAAACTTCGCCTCGCGGAATCAGGTTCTTGGAGTTTGTACCGCGAGAGTAGAAGGCGTAATTATTAAAGCGACCGGCCTTCGACCGAGCTTCCCTCCCTGTTTCGCGTTTGATAATCAAAAGGATAAGGACGTCCGGGGCTTTTGCCATTCAAGCTACCTAGTCGAAGCTCGTCGAGTGCCTGCTCTACCTCGTCGACTGCCTTTCGACGACGGTCTTTCGTGCAGGCTAATTGATCCCGTCGTCTACGTTTGCATCTATATATATATATATATATATATATATATATATATATATAATTCTCGAATCGAGAGCAGCCTGACGAAAGGCCACGGCTATAAATTGGATATCGACGGGGCGAGAGAAACGACCGTAACGAAGACACACGGGGTGACGCAAGAAATCCGCCGCGGCCGAACTTGCCGAAATCCCGAATGATTGGGAAGTAAATGGCGTGCGAGTGAGCGAGTGAGCGAGCGAACGAGCAAAGAATCCATCGACGTAAACATGAGGAACGATTTGGGAATTGCGTAAGCGCCGTGCCTCTTCCTGTTCCCTCTTCAGCTCCCTCAGGTCTAGCAATCAGGGATCAGGAGCCGGCAGGATCTCGGCCAATCCCCGATTAATCCTCCGGGAGAGGTGGACCATGGTCCTTCTCTGAACTGCGCGCTTTTTCCCTCCCTCTCTTTTTACCTCTCTTCCTCTACCTTTGCTTCTCTCTCTCTCTCTCTCTCATATTCCTATAATTCTCATCACGAATAGACACAACGGCGCCGTTCGAAAATACGTGGCTTTTTGTACGTCGTGAGAATAACGAGCGAACAAATGACGGTGATCGGCGTAATGATCCAAGAATCATGGCGGGTGGGACACTTTCTCGGAATAGTGATATGCGTCAAAAGTCACGCAGTGGAGGAAGAAAAAGGAGGAAATGATCACAGCTCGATAACACGAAGTATTCGAGGTATCAACTTGTTCGGCAATAATAACGGTAAATTCGCGCCGTCCATGTTGCACGTTACATACCGCGTGTCGACTCCCCCCTTCCCTCCGTTTCTCAAACAATTTTACGGCGGAATAATATTTTGCATGATTTTTCTTCCTTTTCACCATGTCCACGACACGCTTTTCCCACATATATGCAGCTTGATCATTTAAATTAAATTATTTCATTGTAGCGGCGTTTTTTTACGCACCACCGGTGAAACACGAAAAGTCGCCAGACGTAAAATACGTCGCGCGAGCACGTTCAAATTTTTACGTGCGCTCGCGTGCGTGTAACTCGCGGTGCATCGAGTAATTAATTGCCTTTCAACCTCGTACGTCGATGTAATATTAAGCGCCATCGTTGCCGCGGTCGCCGGGGTTGATCGTTCAGGCGCGTTCGTTCGTTTAGAAATTTACGATACCTAACCGGATACGCTCTCTCCGCACGATAATCGAACGTAATGTCTCGTGAATTTTCGAAGCTCGTTGCACGCGCACGCGGGGAATTACAAAGCAGCGGGCCTGACGCATCGTAAACGCACGCGGAGAGTCATCTGCGTTTGAGAGGCGAACGGCGAACGAACGAACGAACAAACGCACGGCGTGGCGCGATGATGAAAATCACAGGTTTTAAAATTTTTCGCTCGAACGAGCCATACGCGCGCGCGCGCGCGTGCACACACACGGACGCGCGCACATGTGCCAGTCGCGAGAGGAGAGATTTGTAAATTTACGACTTAACTGCGCGCTGGATACTTAGAGCACTCGTAACGGTCCCCTCTTCCTCCTCCTTCGCCTTTTCTCGCCAGCATGGGCGTTCGATTTGTTAGTTATTAGAATGCGGGTAAAAATATAATTTACGGCAATATACCGAGTAACGAGAACGCCTCCCAAGCGGTGTGCTTCGGGTCGCAACGTATACTTTTCCACGAAACTTTAGCCCGATTCTCGGCATCGGCCCAGCGGCGCGAGGAGATTCGCCATGAAAGTCGAAACGACAGCGACCCGAAGAGAAAGAGAGAGAGAGAGAGAGAGAGAGAGACTCGAGATTCGAGAGCTCTCGGGAGCACGTTCGTTAATTACAAAACGAGAGGAGAGGCCCCCCACGGGATTCCTGTTACCACCCGTTACCTGATCCGTAGGTGAAATCAGTCCTCTTCGCCGCTCGTGCGCCATGATTACAGCGTGTGAAGTGAGAGAAGTGCGAAAGCTCGGAAGGAGAAGAGGGAAAGGGCGAAAGAGCGACAGAGAAAGACGACGGGGTGAATTACGGAAGTGGCGACACACAAGTAGCAAATTCATGAAGAGAAAGAGAGAGAGAGAGAGAGAGAGAGAGAGAGAGAGAGAGAGAGAGAGAGAGAGAGAGAGAGAG
>NW_022639476.1:1678178-1678867 GCF_010583005.1 Odontomachus brunneus
AGAGAGAGAGAGAGAGAGAGAGAGAGAGAGAGAGAGAACGAATGCTCGACTCAGTGGAAAGAACGCGCCTGCAAGATCACGAAGGGCGATCGCGATCTCGCGGCAGATGAGACGACACGTGTAGAGAGACGATACTTGGTGACAGGCGATTTTTAATCGTCCGAACTCGTTATTGCTTCGAATACCATCGAAGCGTGCGGAACTGAAAGTATCTCGCTCGGAGCCGCACGTGTGTTCCGTCGGAACCGCGGATGGTGGTCTCCTCTCTCGCCCCAACCGCCATAAATCATCGGCGTGCTGCGCATTCCCTGCGTTACAGTTCGCCGATAAAACCACCTACACGCACCCGCCACCGAAAGAGATAAGGACCGATCCTCGTGATCGAATTTGCTCCGGCGCGCCTTTCCTCTACTTCAATGTCGCCCGCTTGTATAAATCATCGAGGCCACAGCGGTCGCTCTCGGCGGAATTTCGCGGTTCCCGCCGCCGACCGTGCGCTTCTTCGCCCTCCCTTAACCGGAAATGACGCGAAGAAATGCCGAGCGGGTGACTCGCGCGACGATCCCAATCGCTTCGGCCGAATTACCGCATCACGAGGAGGAGTCCACCGATGTCAGCGAGACCCGGCAAGGGATGGGGATCGAATATGTCGGACCAGAAAATCAGTGAGAAAAGCATGCAAGAGGGGG
>NW_022639476.1:1678978-1694732 GCF_010583005.1 Odontomachus brunneus
GGGGGGGGGGGGCTTGACCGGGAGGTAAAGGGACGGCGCGCCTCCTTTTAACGTCGGTCTTCGATCAGCGTGCATGGAAACAAGAACAAATTCAATTACACCCAGGATTCAATATTGCTCGGCTCGTCCGTTCGTGGAGAGGGTAGCGCTAGCGGCAAACACCCCATAAACAAGGGGAGATTCTATACGCGCGCTCGAGTCTCCTCTTCGAGAGGAAGAGGAGCGAGTGGGCGCGCGTGTACATGCGCGCGCGCGCGAGAGGGGTGCCGAGGGTTAAAGATACGAGGGTGAGAGAAGAGAGAAGGGCGGCTGGAGAGAAGGATGGGGGATGAAGTAGAGACGTGGAAAAGGACGGGCGGCTGGATCGATTCCGGCCGACTGTGCGTCTCGTATCGCGCGACGCGTGTATAAGTATTGCACGCGTGTTTTCTCCGGCAGGAAGGCGAAAGATTGATAGACGGACGGATAGATGATGGAGAATATCTATCAGGAGGCCCGGCAAAGATGGAAATGCATATTTAACTCCGTGAGTGTGTGTGTGTGTGTGTGTGTGTGTGGCGACGCGTTACGGCGAATTTCAAGTGGCGCACGTGTAACGGACATTTGCGTCTTCGTATAAATATTCATGTAGCTTGTGAGATATCAACGTTGAAGAGTGGAGGGAATTGTGTAATCATCGCATTGTATAGTCACGTAATCATCAAATAATAATATTGATAATAATATTGATAATCATCATATCATCATGTAATAATTATATAAATATAATTATCATACACGAAGAAAATGTTATAGTAGACTGTTTCCTTTCACAATAATTTTTGTAAAACCGGGCTATACTGAGGTTGCACACTGTGATATCGCATCATATATTAATATTACACCCACATATATAGCATATACGTAATAGTATATATTATAGTAACCAGAAGAAAAAGTTTTTCTTCTAAATTCAATATTAATATTGAAAGTAATTAATATGAAAGTAATTAACAAATAGGACAGTCAAATATGAGCTATTCGAAACCTGCTTGTGTCGCGGGATCGAAAGGAAAAATTAGATAAAGTCGGTAAGAACGTGCGAACTCTCGACGAAAATTCCCGCAATTTCGTCTCATAGAAGCGTGAATGTACCCGCCTTAACGAGCCGCATCAGTTATCGCCTGTAATCAGGTCTTCGCAGATAACGTCGACGACTAGGAGAACGACAACGACCACGACGACGACACTGGTGGCGGCGATGGCGAGGAGATTCGGCAGGGGGTGTATTTGGTACGCCGTAATGAAATGAGCAAGAGTCACCCTCCTTTTTCGACTCGGTGAATAAGAGATGAGAGAAGGGTACTTGCACACAAAGTAACTAATCCTCGTGTCGCGCGGCGGAGCTTACAAAAGACTCGCTCGCTCGCGAATAAGGAGGAACGCGAGGTGAGGAGCCGACGGAGATGGCAGGAGAGCGAGCGTTGGTTCCAGACCCCGAGTCGCTTCATAATGCACCGCCATTCCCGATCCCTGAGCTTTCCTTCATCCTGTCGGGCACCCCCACGCACACGCACGCCAACGCGAACGCGCGGAGATCTCTCAGCAAAACACGAGCGAGTAAACGCTCCGGAATGGCGTTTCATAAATTCGAGCACCATGACGCTGTCGTTAGTCTTCAGCCTCTAATCATACGCGGGATAAGTCGCCAGCGGGGAAGAAGCCAATTTTTTCCATTCACAAGGCGATCCGTCAGCTCCCGCACGGTTGCGGGTGAGAGTGAGACTTCAACGTTCCTCGGGCTCTCGCATTCTTTATCGCGCTTTCGTGCAACATCTCATGAGCGTTTGTCACTCGTCTATCGGTCTTCCGCGTATTTTAATATCCCCGCAACACAATGGTGTTCTGTTCGCGATAAATTCGCGGACGATAATTATGATGTCGCGCAACCGCAAAGAAAATCAAGGAATTATGATGGTGCGTGTGGAATTTTAAAAAAGTTTGTCGTCCGCGACAGGCACAGAAAGACAGAGAGAGAAAGAGAAAGGTATGTTGCGAAACGCGCAACCCGTTAAAATTGCACGCGTCTCGCCGCGACGGCGGACACACGCGGCGCGGCGCAGTCGGTCCATCGAGACACCATATGGGCTGTAAACTACTTTCGATGGTTGAAAAAGCTGCATCGGTGCCTTGTTAGCGAATAATGGCAGTGCGATATTACGCGCGCAACGAATGTATCACACACGAGCGCGGGCGTAACGGCTTGCGATCTCTCGCGAGCGGGCGAACAATGAGCGACTGGCTTGGCTGGTTATGGCGAGCGTGGCGCGATACGCATCGTGGTAACCGCGATTTACGCCGCCTCCGCCGCGGCTGGCTGCGCTATTCAGATCGGACGTATCCTTGCAATTTGATTTTATCGAACTGTCCTTAACTCGGATTTACGACGAGATTTATTAGAGGGTGAGATTGTCGAGGAGATTTATCGGCGTAGAATTTGTCGACAGATTCTCGACGCTTCTGTGAGAGAACGGTTCCTCGCGTCGGGATTCGGCCCGTCGGGTGTCTCATTGAGTTGCGTGCGAGCTACGATTAATTGTATTTGAAAAATCAATTGTGCAGCCACTCGAGAGATGATTGGCTCTCTTTCTCTTGGATTCAACGTTCATACTACAAAAGCAATCAACAAATAGGGCAGTCAAGTACGGCTTTAAATTGTTGGAAAACTGTTTGTGTCAAATTAGTCGGAAGAAATAGTATAGCTTGGCCACACATAAAACTGATTGTGTCTCAACCAGACTCTCTAGATAAAGTACAGAACAACTAATTATGTGGGTGCTGCAACCACAATGCAATTGCCGAGTTATATCGACGATTTCTGGTTGCTCCAAATAAAATGTATCCATGGTAAATGTTACCCCAACCGATTTCTAGTTATCACGACCAGATCATTTACATTGATGCAGTTGATGTGCCAAAGTGAATTGTATCAACCATATACATCACAAAAACTAGGATGACTATATTACTCACAATTCAATATTTGATGATTTTGCACATCGTGTCCTTTTTCCCGTGCAATGTTAAAAAGAGAAGTTACATGAAATCGTGTCAATTCTCAACGAAAATTCTCATTTCCGTCATTTCGTTTCACAAAAGCGTGACCACATTCGAGATAAAAGACATTTTCGTCTCGAATTGCACTTATTCAATGTGTCAATCCAATGGTTAGTTGAGTTTTTGCGCAGTCAATAGAAATGAACGTGACAATCCGCTTGTCAAGCTCGTCGATAATTGCATCGATTTTGCAACCATTAATTAGAATAATAATTACACGCGACGATCGCCACTCGAGGCCGTCGCTACTCACTCGCTTCCATTTACCGCGTAATATGTATTATGTGCCCGGGAAGGGAGACGAGAGGAGAGTGGATTTGGGTTGAGGCAGATGGTACGCCGAGAGACCATCCGACCCGGAGTTGCGGCAGAAGGGTCCGCGCGCGATTTAAATCCTAGGCAAACTACCGACGGCCGGCGCACCCGCGCTTTTTAAAACCCTTCGGCGCGGGTGAGTGCTGCACGGGTTGCCCGGCGGACGTAATGAAGTTGACATCGTGTTAACCGACCGACTGATTGTGATGAATGCGTCGGGATCATTTTTCGCCGAACGCAGAGAGAGATAGAAGGGAGGGCGGGGAGAGAGAGAGAGAGAGAGAGAGAGAGACGTGTCGATCGTGTATCCTTGTAAATAGGTCTTCGTCAAAGTAGGTCATCGTCGGCCAACGCCAGCGAGCAGCGTATAAATCAAGCGCGCGCGTGCACGCCTGATTTGGTAATCGCGATGTAATTTGCAATTTGTTCGCGCGGAGATGAGTAAGCGACAATTCGACGCGCGTTTCCACTTTGCCGTAATAAATTGTCGCGCGCGTGCAATTCCGGCAACTCGATTTGTAGGCCATGAAGTTACGAGCTTATATGACGCGCGACGCCAACTTTCTCTCCACGCGCGCGCGCGCGCATTCGAATCATAGATCTCCACGTCGGGCAGCCTGCCAAACGCACTACCACCCTTGTTGGCGTTTCCAGCCTACCGGTTCGCCGAATCTCGCCGCTCTCGCGAACTAGTCGAACTCACCCCTGTAACGAGCACTAGAACGGTGGGATGAGAAAAGTGGCGAGCGAGCGAGCGAGCGAGCTCCTTGCGCGAGCTGGCAAAAAGCTTGATTTACAGTGCGTTTGTTTCCCTTTCTCGCTCTCTGTCTCTCTATCTATCTCTCACTCACTCACTCCTCTCACTCTGACTCTCGCTCTATCTGAGATTTATGAGACCTCTTTACGCCTAATAAAACCCGCTTAACAGAATCTGGTAATAAATCGCCGCGCACGATCGAGGCCACGCGGAAACGCAAGACGGAAATGTCGATAGCGCACAGCATCGATATGCAATACCGCGCGGTAATACACGAAAAGATGTCTCCGCTCTGAGTTGAGGCCTTCGCGATGTTTCCCTTTCTTTTTCTTTTTCTCCGCGAACGCGACACACGCTGCCGGATTCTTTCGCGCGCGTGTTTCGCGAAACGCCTGCTGTACAAAACAACGTCGAAAATAAGGCAAATTAACGTAGCGCAATCTCAGATACGGCGCGCGTCGAGTGTTTTAATTAAACGGATAAATCACGCTCCGGGATTCATCAATGAGAAACGCGCGAGATTATATTAAGTTCCCGAGGAGAGAGAAACGTGTGCGAGAGGAGATAGAGATGCGAGCGAGCGCGCGCGCGCGAAATACAAAAAGCAGTAGAGAGAGAGAGAGAGAGAGAGAGAGGGGGGGGAGAGAGAGAGACGGAAAAAGAGAGAAGGAGAGGGAGAGCGAGAGAGAGATTGCGCTTATTATGCCAACAATTCCTTTACGAAATTAATCGTGCCGGGAGAGCTTCGACCCCTCTGCGCCACCCCCATCTCGCGCGTCAGGACTTAAATCACGGCGCTGACACCCGCAGAGTGTAATTGTTACTTCTCGGACTCGCAAGCGCCACACCGCCCTCCGCGCCAACCACCCCCGTGGCTCGCGCCACGAGCATAAAGAATCCATAACTCAAACGGCGTCGAGTCGCGCTTTTTCCTACCCCCAATCCAAGACCGCTCCCTCTCCGCGGACTTCCTTCCTTCCTTCTTTCTTTCATTCTTTTTCCGGCCGCGCCACTGGATGCGCGCTTAATTTCCACCCGCGAAATCTCGCCGAACGAATGGCTCAAGTTTTTCTACGCTTCGCCGCCCCGCTCGTTTTCTTCGTCGCGGAACGCCAACGCGAAATGACTACCGATTGCCATCAATACGACACTCTCGCAGAATCAGGTCGGAAACGGATTGCAAGCTCGATGGGATATTGATTATTGATAATTAGAATCATTACCGATTATTACTATTGATAATTGTTTGATTGACGCTCGATTGGTAATTATTGAAAATTAATACTGATAATTAATTACTGATAATTTAGTTGCCCGTCGTCCGTTAATTTCCATTGATTGTACCAAAGCTCAACTGATGAACGATTGAGCTACTAAGAGCGCAGTACATAAATGCAATTCAAGATTCATATATCGTTCATTCTGCACAGAGAGAGAAATAAATATCTATAAAGTAAAAAATATTTATTCGATGAGGTATTAATAACATATTTCGTTAATTCTATATTTTCTTATTTAAATAGAATAAACAATTTCCCTCATAAAAAGCTAAGAGTTTAAGACAACGTATATTACCTCCGATTCGAAAAAATGTTATATTAGTATGAGTAAATAGTGCGTGTAAATTAGATGTGCCCATCGAATAAATATTTGTTGTTACTTACTTTTTCTCTCAGTGCATTCACATCGTCTTTGTATCAGTCATTGCTGCTGATTCCTCGAACATAATTTTTTATATATTACTCATGACTTTTTATGAGACGCGTTAGTATAGGCCTGATGACCGAAGATTATTACCAGCATTCAGCAGATCGATGCGTCTTATTTAAGAGGATTATTTCGATATAGAAGAGACCAAATAAATAGGGGAGAAGTCACCCTACAGACGATACTTTACTTTTCCTCATCTACTAAGACCAGAATCGAACGAGATTGCACTCTGAGAACACGCAGGCCGACGGTATCGCGGGAACGGACTCTCGGCTGAACAGCGGACAGGAGAACAAGCGGATGATGGGAAGGGCTCGCCTCACTTTCCGTATCTGCTCGTGACGCAGCCTCCTCCGCGCGTAGGGCACTCTTCCTCCCGTCTTCCTCTCGCGCTCCCGAGAGAAAAAGTTTTTTCTGCCGCTTTCTTTCCCTCGATGCCCTCCCGAGCGCGCGCGAGCGAGCGAGGGCTGCCCGCCGAGGGCGAGCAGCGCCATTCTGCCGGCGACAAAAGTAGAATTTCTTGCTACGGCGGTGCACTCGCTCGGAAGGCGGCCCCGCCGCCTCCGTCGCCGCTGTCGCCTCTCAGGGGTGGAAATCTGTCGCTGGCAGATGATCCATTGAAACGAATCTGTCCTCGTACCCGCCAATGTATGGCGCTACGCGCCGCCACCCGTGAAGTCATTCAACGACACGCGACCCGCCTCGACTCGACACGTGCGGCCTCTGATGTGACGTGACGTGACGTGACGTGACGCGACGTGTCGGACGTGACGCGAGGCCAGACGTCGCGACGCCGCGCCGCGCCGCGCCACGTTCGTCGGACAATCGCGTGCGGAACGTGTCCTAAGAAACGAGGCTTGTTAAGCCGCGAGCTGCTTCGCGGAGAATTGACGCGGAAGCGAGCGAGGGGCTGGCACGATCGAACTGTTCGGCGTCGTGATCTCACGCCTTCCCCGCGGACCACCAACGAAGGCAGAGTTGCGAAACCTTTCTACCTTTGGAAAGCAACTCGTTACTGTTACGCATCTTGAAAAATAACCCGTCACCGTCGTCGTTACTTAACCCTTTGAAGCACATGACTATCAATTCAGATTCTAATAAATTATTTATATCACATGTCTACAATGATACACAAACTCAAGAGACCATTCTTTTTGAAATTAATTTTGTTAATTTTTCTATTTTATTTCCTTATTTATTATATACATTTCCTATTATATTTATATCTTCTATCATTAAAACCGATAGAGTACATCACTGTGCACAGGCTGAGCGGTGGTTTCGTTGCGAGATCACTGTATCTGAAGCTATAATTTGATTTTAATAGGCAATCTCACGGTAAAACTACTGTGCTCCAAAAGACCAAGCAACGGGTCGTCACAATTTTCATTATTCATTTTACATTTTGGGAAGTATTGATATAATTAATAATACAATAAATAATAGTAAATAATAATGATTATTTTTTACTATTACTAATAATAATAACTAATAAAACAATTGCTGTGTAAGAACTCGTCGCGATGGTGATTCTCAATTTCCAATTGTAAACGACTCTCAATTTGACGTGTTACTTTGCAATCTTGAAGAAGGATTGCGCACAATGAAGTCGGAATATAAAGCTACGACATTAGATATCAAGCTCTCAGCGAGCGATGGAAAGAACGGAAAAGAGATACAGATTCTCCCGAGCGCGTATCGAGCACTATATCCCCGATATAATATACGTATCTACGGTAAATCCTGGGGTGTCCGGGACGCGCGGCTATCTTGCCGTCGAGCGAAGAGCGTCGCTCAGGGCGCAAGAAATCAATCCCGTCCGTGTAAAAAGCGGGGAATCCGCAGCGCGCGTCGGAAAGAAAGGAGCGACCGGGTGAAACGACCGGGCCGTTGTCGCGGTCGTTTTTCCGACGGGACGCGGCGCGCAAAAAATAAAGACATTAGTATTGATCCGCGTGAAATTAATGAGGAAATCAGAGACTGGAACGCGGCCGCCACGCCGCCGCGTCGCGTCGCGTCGCTTGCGAACGAGAGGAAGCGGAAGAAACTTTTCCCAACTGTCATTTGTTTCTCCGAGCGGCGTAAGCCACCCCCGCTCTCGGGAGCCGCTACCACCGTCGCCGCTGTGTGAGAAGAGATCGACGTCGCCCGCTCTTCTCTCCTTCATCCGCTCCACGGTGACGCACACGACGCGTCCCTCGCGACGCTACGTCGTGTACGCGTCCATCTAATCGCGAACGCGAGGGGCTGCCGTCGCTGCCGTGGCTGCGGCGGCGGAGAAAAGACCGTTCCCCGGATTATATCGTCGTATTATGTCGGGACAAATAGCGGTCGTTACGCGGTCCTCGGTTATGGTTACAGCGCGCGATCATTAGGACACGACGCGAGTCGCGCACGCGCTATTTTTCCCCTCATTACGCGTCTTCTCTCGTGGCCTTTCCTGAGAATTGCACGTTGTCGTCATCCCCGTCGTCGTCGCGGATTATCATTATGATCGACAATTTATCCCTATGCGAGTGACGTCTCGAAGGAAAACTTCGCAAACGCGCGTGTCGCGATACATCCGGGTGTCTTTGTCGTCGCAGCGCGATCGGCGAATTCTCGGGGTAATCTTTCTCTGTCTCTCTCTCTCTTTCTCTTTCCGCGCTCGCGCGCCTCACGACCTTCTTAAGGACGAGTTACGGGGGCTCGGCCATCTGCAACGCAAATACGCTAATGTCCCCTTTCGCCAAGTGCTATATCGGTGGGTCGCGGGACGTGAGGCAGGGTGCGCGGGGAGGGACAGCTCGGGCACGAGGGGCGGATCGGAATGTTGGCCCGGTTTTTAGCGAGCGATTGAAAAAATTCAAATCAAATGCAAACGAGGGCGAGGAATTAAATATTTCGGCCCCCGGGGGCGGAAAGCGAGAACGCGGCCAAGGAATGCGAAACCTTCTTAGCCGCCCCCGCGCTGTCAAGTGCGGGGTGGGCTGCGCGCGCGGAACTTCGCGGGGGTGCACGGCGGTAGGAGTGGCGGCACTGTCACGCCGAGAATTAGTTCGGGATTAACTGGTGGGGCTTCGAGGTGATTATTGGGGCTTTGCCAGTTGGAAGACGATAAGACCCTGTTAATCAGCCGCGCCCGCGCCTTATTCCCGCGCCTTGACGAACCCGGCAAACAGCGTATCTCTCTCTCTCTCTCTCTTTTTTTCCTTCTCTCTCTCTCTCTCTCTCTCTCTCTCTTCTTCCACATCTTCGAACCCCGCTGGCGGCGACGGTGGCGTCGTCGGCGGACAATAATCTCGTCGTCCGCGCCACCCCCGACGACGATCGGACATTCCCCAAATCCGGGGAACTCATCTTCCACTTTCCAGGGATCTCGGGAGTTCTTCAAAAGGGAGGGAAACCCGTGGCGAATTCGCTCTTACGGACGCGGCGGCTTAAACCCCGAGGGGTGTGCGAGAGGAGGTTCCGGCTCGATGCGACGCGAAGAAACGATCGGTTGTATCGTCGTGCTCACGATTCGTCGGGAGCTTATCGTGATTTCGATTTCGCGCGCGTGATGTAACGTCGCCTGTGCCTATATATCCGTCGCGATTATGCTTTCGCCCATCTTTATACTTATTCGAGAATTGCAAGTGGAAAAAATGGA
Organism: Odontomachus brunneus; assembly: GCF_010583005.1. Taxonomy (NCBI): domain Eukaryota; kingdom Metazoa; phylum Arthropoda; class Insecta; order Hymenoptera; family Formicidae; genus Odontomachus; species Odontomachus brunneus. The sequence goes on from NW_022639476.1 coordinate 1,688,488, forward strand.
CATGTTACACCTGATTCACACTACTATAAATTTTGTGATAAAAATTACCTTAAAACCATCATTCATTTCACACAAATGAAAAGGTCTTTTCCTAAAGCTGAATTATACAATACGATACGAAAAAAATTACAATAATTTTGTAGTAAAAACGTGCATAGTATTTTGAAATTGTATAGTAATTTCAGCCGTAATTTATGTATGGTTCAAGATTACAAAGTTTTGTCGTAATTTTTACTACAATATTTCTCCGTGTGCAGCTTAGCAAATCTATAATTCGCAGTACATTAACGAAATGACGTGTCGCAACAATTGAAATAATGTTTACAAAGAGAAGTACGCTCCAGATGAGCAAGTTGTGTGATAAATGCTTTCACACACGATTCCTTCGAGCGAGTCCGCTCGATCGTAACATTCAATTTTGCCCAACAGCGAGCTCTGCTAGATTTGCTGAATCAACCAAGCCTTTCCTTCCCGTGCACGCCTTGAAGTCTCACGTCGAGCATTCAAGACGTTGTCAGACCTATACGTTTAATCCGAATGAGCTATCGGCTCGCGATGGTATCGACAGATCGTCCACTCTATCGTCACTTATTATCGGTTTAAGAATGAGAGGTATATAATCTCGGCGCGGATCTATGCGCGCTCGAATGATCTCTTTGGTGGAAGCCAAGCCCCGTTAATGCCGCCACGATCGGCCATATGGCGGGACTCTCAGGCTCACCGGATACGACATCAAAGAGAGTTTGTCGATCGAAGTTACGGGCGCGCCTCTAATCGGCGTGATTAACGAGCGGCACCTAAGTCGTCGTCGTCGTCGTCGAATTCACCGGTGTCGGAGGTGATTCGCGTGATTACGAACGCGTACCCCCGGCGTGTAGAGTTTCGGTCTCTCCCGCGGGCTCGATAGCATTAAGTCCTTCGAACTTAATACTCTCGCTAAGAAAATGAGAGCGGCTCCCCTCCCCCTTCTCCCAGACGGGCAGAGGCAGGCAGGCAGGTAGGTCGGTTCCTTTCTGCCCCGATGGTTTGAGGCAAAAATAATTACGATATTCATTAAGGAACGCCGACAGATTTAACGGAGACTTATCGGGGAGATTGGCAACGAGCATCTCTCGAGAGCGGAATATATTTCAAGTCCCGGAGGTAGGGTGAGCAAATATTCAAAGAGGAGAATATTTTTCCAAAAGACAAGAAATCCGAGATCAATATTGTATCGTATAAGTAGAAAAAGAAGAAGTCAATCACACAGCGCGAGGTCGCGTTAAACGCGCGATCCGAAAGGAGGAAAATCGATAGAGGGGCGAGCGAGAGAAGGGAGGGTGCGGGGGTGGGATTCATTTCCTGCACGGCAGAATTACGGACGTGGACAGATAAATTAGCGTCGCGATCGTAAAGGATGACGCGCGATTTCCTGGGCATGGCGATCGAGGAGGCGCGCTTGCCGTTGCCCGACGACGAGTCGAGTGAAACACCGTGCCAATAAAAGTCGTCTTCCGGTCGCGTAACGCCGGCCCGAAGGAGAGAGGAAGAGACAGAAGGAGCGAAAGAGAGAAAGAGAGCTACGTAGAGAGTCCGAATGAAGAATAGCTCGACAGGAAGTGGCCCGGTAAGGACACCGTGGCCGGGGACGAAAACCAATATAAGCTACTCCATAGGTCAACCTCTAAACCCCATGGAAAGGGGACGGCGTATGTCCCGGCTCCTCGTGAAATATCGCGGCTCGTAGGAACGCCCGTAGAAACGATAAATGCGTAGCTGCCATTCCGCGGACTCGGCAAGGATCGAAATGTTACGCGAGCGATCATGTGACTCGCATCGCGGACCGACGAGATCACTCACGTCCGAATCGGCCGATACAACGGAATTAAAGCCTGATCTACAATGTGTTCTTTGCTTCCTGTTTCTTGTTTTCTGTCTTTTTTTAGTTTAAGGTTTAAGGCTTGAGTCAGAAAGAGATAAAGAAAAAGTAACAGGAAGCAAATAACACATTATAGATCAAGCTTAAAAGAGGACCATATCAGCGGCAGATAACATCAGAATCAAGATGTAATACAACACGTTTCGTTGCACACAGGAAAGTACATTCAAGTAAATGTTACTTGTTTCGAGTATCTTATAAGTTTATATATTCGCAGAATATATGAACGACTGATGCTAAACAGTCTCTGCATGAAATCGACAAAAATATTTTTATTTCGATCATAAAAATTTAGCATCAGTCATTTATTAATGTTTGTACTTTCATCCTACAAAAGTATTTTCAATTTAATGCATCCAATTAAAAGAAAAGAGGAAACTATGAAACCGCATTATGTTGATATCCAACATTGCCATAAAAAATAAATAAACTGATTAACCGCTTTTGTTAGAAGTTAGAATGATATTTTTCTGTGTGTACGGATTGAAATAATCCGAGAGATTTGATCTGTTGACGCAAAAAAAGAGACGTTTAGTCTCCAAAATTGACCTATTTCTATCTGTGTTTCTTACCAATTGTTTCGTAGCTAATGTCAAATTGAGAAACGACTCTTCCTAAATTAAAAGGGATAGCTGGCCAACCGTTTGAGATGAGGTTTAATGTAGCCGCGCGAAGCTAATAAACTGGTGGGTGGAAAAAGCACGGGTGCTAAGATGCGGAGGATCAGATTTCCGCGAAGAGATCGTAATTCGTGCGGGATGCGTTTACGAATCCCGCGCCCGTAAAAGCCGCAAAACGTGCGCGCCTGTAATCTCATAACGGACCGCGGTGTTTCGTAATCGTTCGCCGGGCGCCGTGCGGCCGACCAGAGGGAAGCTTCTTCTCTTCGGGTAAACACACGTAAATTCTCCCGGGACATTGCGCGATATCGGTCGCTCGTTGCGGTCGCTGTCTCACCGCCGGGACCCTTCCTCCCGATAGCGCTATCTATCGATTGCACGTGCTAAAGCTGTCAGCGCGAGTCCTACACGCAGGGCGGAGGCGCCACGACACGAGAGAGATCTCGCCTCCTCAGGACGCGGTACCGTCCGCTTTATAGCGGTAGCCCGCATGGGGTCAAGGTGGCGGCGACATTTCTTCGGAGGGATATGCGCGCCTCCGCTCTCGCGTAGTCGATCCTTATCCCGCGGGCTTATCCTTAGGCTCTCGAGAAGTCGAGATAAGCGGAAACGTCCGCGAATAACAGCTACTTAAGGCGTTGAAAAATGTGGCATACGGAAAATCGAGCTTCTTCATCGTGTATATTATACTTGCATTCATTTTTATTTGATATTTTTATAGTATTTTTTATTCGTCTAAGAGAAAGTGGTCAAAATCCGCCTTAAATCGTAGTCGAGATAAATACGTGTAATATCTAATAAATCACGTCTAATACTAATTCGGATTTAAAGACGAAAAAACGTAAGATTATATGTATAATTTTTGTTACTTTTTGGGCCACAATCGGTCCATTTTTTACCTTCCCCGTCTCCCTTTACGTTTTTTATTTCATCGACATTCTGTTATCAAGCGACGTTATTGAGGGTGTCCATCCTCTTGTTCCCGTCAAAATAAATATCGCCGCGCGAGTTCAGACGCGCTTTTAATTTCGCGACTTCGAACTCCGGCCTAAAGAACGTAATCCGGTGTAATTAGGGCCAGGGCAATGAGCGGCAACGTGGGGCTCGAGCTCATTAAAACGGCGCTATCGGCGGGTCCTTAATGCCGCGCAGACACCGAGGGAGCGCTCTCTCTCTCTTTCTTTCTCTTTCTCGCTCGCTCTTACTCTCGTCCTCTCTCTTTCCCGGTGACTCCCGTACCTCGTCCCCGAGTTTTGCAAGCACTGCGCCTTACCCCTCGCTCCCGTCGCTCCGCTGCCGCCTCTTCGTCCCCCATCGACGAAGCTTTCAGCGCGTCGCATCCGCTGTTCCACGCGTAATAACCGCTAATAATTTTCTCGGGCCACGTCGGGCGCCACCAGCGGGGGTGCGACCGGACGCCGCTGACGGGAGCGGAGTATAAATCCGGAGGGTGTTCGCGTACGCCTCATTCACCCCCGACGGGTGGTCCACAACCCGGTGAAGTACATGGCGCGACATCGCCACGTGGGTTAGGCAAACCTTTACCGGCGGTTTCGATATCGAGCGGGTTTGCTCGGGGCATTGGGTGACATGGAAAGTTCAAGGATCACGCGCAGAGAGAGAGAGAGAGAGAGAGAGAGAGAGAGAGAGAGAGAGACAAACCTGCAATAAACGATGCGTTTTGAAACGCTGGAAGAGACACTCAAAGTATCTCGCCTGGTGGAGCCCTGTATGTCGACCCTTGAAACGACTCTCGGAGTCTTGATCGCCTTCCTGGACAAAAGCGTCGAGTCAGCGATACTCTCTAAGACGGCGAGAGTCGACGACTCCGCCGGGACGTTCCGAGTTCCACCTGACCGCGAAAATCGCGCGGCGATTCGATCGCAAGGGAAGCACAGGCAACATCACGGCAACCTCGTCGAAGAGTTGGTCGGTACGTGCGACTCGCAGCCCAGACAGAATCCATTTGACGCGTACCGCGCCGCGACTCGCCGCTTTTTCTTCCGACTGACTGACCTACTTCGGAAACACGTGGCGTTTTACGATCGCTACCACACGGGCACCGGAGGAGAAACGTGTCGACGCGGCGGCGGCGGTGGTTGTTAAAAACCTCGGGGTGACGAAACAGGGGTACTATTGTGCCCAGATGACAGCTGTGTCGGGCATTTAAGCGCGCGCGCTCGACGGAACGAGCCCGGTGAAGAGGCGATTGTGCGCCGACTAATCGACCAGTTTCTCACGATTTAATATTCCGAGGAGCACAAATAATTCGTTTAGTGCGTGCACACGCGCACACACGCACCACAGACACGCACATAGACGCGCGCACTCACGGCGATGGTATCGCGTTCTCCGGCATGGCCGACCTTTGTGCATTTAAATACATAGAGAGCGCGTCAGCGTGGAATGCGCTTTATCGAACAATCGGAATGTCATGCTGACGAAAAACGTACGAGACCCGCGGCCACGGCCTCGGTATTATCTCGTCAGGAGACTAATGTGATCTTGGTGATCCCCGGCGGGGTCGGTAAACATTTCGAGATGATTAACGATAATTCGGCCGGGACAACTCGGATAATGATTAACAGTCTGAATCCTTCGCCGCTTTTGAACGCGCGTCAGCCTGGGCGGCAGTCGGCTGGCTCGCTCGATATTAGCCTCGTGTGTTTGGAACTGAACACATCGCTCACCGCCCTATTCGTAATCCATACCCGATGTGTAATAATAAAAGGCGACGCGCGACGAAACCGATTGCTTCGAGTGTCTACAAAAGTGTCTACGAGAGATTTATCCGTGGCAACTATTAATAACGACTACTATAAATAAAATAAGATCTATTGTTAATCTCTTCAGTGCTGATTTGAAATGACTGCGCGACTCAGGATGATTTTTCTCCATCTTATTAATTCACTAAAATGGTATGCCCGGAAAAGTTTCGCGCTAAAACATTAAATTCTCTTTGATTTACTTAAAAACTATTATTAACATTTTTTAGTTCATAGCAAATATAATTCGGATATATTTTATATTGTATTACTATGCAAGACTCCTCCCTTGATAATTTTTTTTTTTTTAATATAAGTATATTTTTTCTCTTCAGAAGAAAAAAGTTTCTTCTCTATTACTTTTTTCTTTGAGGACTTTTCAAAAATTGAATGCAGAATATATATAATATATATTTGCTGTAAATTAAAAAAAATATAATAGTTTTAACTATTTAAAAGAAACTTAATATTTAACTATGAAACTTGCTACTCAGACCGACTGCCCAAGCAGTCCGCGATTTATTCTTTCATGTCAAACAGAGATGTTCTGTTTAGCATCACGCCTCACACCGATTTTCATCTAGCAAGTCTCCTTTTGAGCTTTCCCGCTGACGCGCGAGACGCCTTCGACTCGATTCCGATGGCGAAACCGCATTATCGCTCGTGCGGCAGGACGATCCATCTTCGCTCCCTCGCTCTCTCGCAACGAAAAGCAACGTTTCCGCACCCGAGCGTCGTGCCGTTTTCCGCACGTAACATTTAGCCGAGCTTTACGAACCGCGATTATCGCCGGCCGCCCGAACACAAAAGTATTTTATGATGTAGCGCATCCTGATCGCGAGGCCGAGGGGCCTCCCGAGGGGAACGAAACGGGCGGGACACAAAAAGAAAGCCATCCGGCCCTCTCTCTCTCTCTCTCTCTCTCTCTCTCTCTCTCTCTCT
>NW_022639476.1:1695190-1702070 GCF_010583005.1 Odontomachus brunneus
CTCTCTCTCTCTCTCTCTCTCTCTCTCTCTCTCTCTCTCTCTCTCTCTCTCTCAACGTGGCAAAGGGGGTCACGGAAGGAAAGAAAAGCGACGGGCGGGAAACGGGAAATGACGCAGAGTGCGGGCGGGCGGAAGAAAGGAAGTGAGCGTTATTAAATTGCGCGGAAAGCCGAAGTTCCATTTTCGGCCGATTTATGCAGCGCGAGATAACGCAACGGGAGCACGCGCACGCTTGTTTTTCTACAAATTCCCCATAGCCGCGGTAAGCGCGCGTCATTATCTCCTCACTCGTTTCCCTCGCGAGCAGACGATCAGCGTGGAATGGTAACGTGACGCTTCGACGAGGCCCGGGTCGAGATAGTTACGGCTTTTTTCCGTCTCTTGATGAGGAAGAGTGATGTTACGTCTGAATTCGGGACGAGAAAAGAGGAACATCGAATTACACAGACTGGTTAGGCCTGAGCAGCAAACGACCGCTGGAAGCCACTAAAATGGGAAGATATTTCTCTCCGTTTTATTTTAGCGAATATATCCTTCCTCCACGTCCTCTTACTTTATTTGTGGCAATCGACACCGATAGATGTACTCTGAGAAATGTCGTCGACCTTTCGCTACGAATTGATAAATTAAACAGATGGAAGTGACCTCGATGATTCAGGTCTGTATTAATAGTCGTTACTTGAAACTCGCCTCAGATAAGATATTCAGATTCGGATTTAGAGTCATAGACGTGAGTTTCTCAACTGAAATCGCGCTTGCAAATTTAATGTCACATATATTATACTAGCTTAAACTACTCAGCGCGTTGGCCGAGTTAGCACAAAGTATCGAGAGGATGAAATCAGGGGGAAAGAGTGAGGTGTCTAGATTCCAGGGTAGCCTATATTTTCCTGCGGAAAGAGTAACTTAATTAATAAGAAACGCACAGATATACTATCATATATATAGAAAAATTCAAACAAAAAACTCAAATCTAACTCTAAATTCAGATCTGACTTCACACGGAACAAGTTTTTAGCAACTGATGGACAGGCCTAAATCTCAAATGGGACGGACGGGAGACCTCGGAGAATGAGCGAGGACGAACGAGTCTTGGTTTCGCAACGATTTCGCACCGACGCGAGGAGACTCCGCGTTCCTCAAACTCTATCTGTCTATTACGTTAAGCAACGCGACAGCCTGGCAAACTTGGCGTGAATTATTTATGCGACGCATAATTTCCGGTAGATCTGGCTGGTCGTTTTAGTTCCGCTCTCGGGAACCCCCGTGCCCTCTCGCCGCTCTCTCGTTCCCTCCGCCCCTCTCTTGTAGTGCATGCCCGACAATTCCCACGGGAGTGACCGATCTTCTGGCTCGCTCGCTCGCTCGCTCGCACGCGCGCGCGCGCGAAAGGAAAGGGAAGAAAAAAAACAGAAAAAAGAAGAAGAAGAACTGCCCCCCGGGAGGAGTTGAGCGCGAGGCTGAGAGCTGAAGGAAAAAAAGAACACACACCGGCGAGCGTATAGTCCGTACGCGCGTTAATGGGGCGTTCAGGGCAGGAGCACACCGAACGGTCAACGGCCTATCCTCGTTTTGCATTTTCCCGCGTCCATCCACTCCGCGTGCTCTCCTCCTCGACGAGCAGGCACCAGGGGGATCTCTCTCCTGTCGGCGGGACGAGCGGTTTGACCTCCGCAACGTGCACGAGCGAGACTAGAGACCTCCCTCCCTCCCGCGCGCCTCTAACCCGTTCCCTCCCCCTCCCCGATGAATATCGCGGAATCGTCACGGACGATAAATCCGTTCCTCGCGTTTTACGTTTTAAACGTTCCCCGGGCGCGCAGAGAAGCCCGTAATTGCGCCGCGCGAACCGCCGCGGATCTAATCGGTTCCCGGGCTTCTTGCGCAGTTCGTTAACTATTATGAGTCGTTAAGTGAATCCTCGACGTTTAAAAATACCACTCTCTTTCCCTCTCGTGCTCCTTGCTCTCTCCCACCTCCCTTTCTTTCTCTGTCTCTAGTCTGCTCGCTTTTCCGCTCGCGAAAGAAGGAGCGCGGAAAATGAAGCACCTTGAAGAGGAGGAAGAACGGCCACGAGACAGAGAGTACCGTATCGTTTACGCCGCGTTACTTCTTGTTCCTCGACGTGAAATGCGTATCCCATCGGACACATCGGTGTTCGTGAATGAATCGTCCAATCAGTTCCCTTTTTCCACGAGGCCCCTGTGCCTATCTTCTGTTACGCGCGATCTCGCGTCGCGTGATTCCGCAAGAACGTCGTTTCGTAATTGCGATAAATTTTCGCGATAATTTACAGACACGCTGCGAGGTATGCGTGTGCATACGCGTAACCGTTTGTAGATGTCGACTCGAGTCATCGCGACACACTGCAGATAGCATTATTCCACCATTATCCCATTACCCAATTTATAAAAATTACAAGCCAGTATGCGCCGGAGATATTATTATCAATGTGCCGGCGTAACATGTCTTGTGAAGAAAATAATTCCTGCCGCGCAAACAGACTGGTTTCATTTCTAGACTTCTCTACACGGAGAGAATATTATAGTAAAAATTACAATACACAATTTTAGTGCTCCGGAAATTATAATAAGACAGTAAAAATTATCATGAATGTAGTAAAAATTATCATGTGTATAATCTCCATTTGTATTATGTTTTATCATAATTTTCGTAATAGTGCCAATCTATTTCCGGATTACTAAAATTGTAGTGCAATTTTTACTACAAATTATAAACTATTCCGTGCAAAGGAAGGTATTGATCGCGAATCGTAACGCGAGACTCTGTTACCGATGGAGTTTCCACGATTACGTGGCGAAAGACGATACTATTTTCGTATCTAAAAAACAGGAACGACCTAACGGTACCCGTCGCTACAAAACAACGAGCGTAAGAACCGCGGCAAGAGGGAGAGTGGGGAAGGGCTGCGCCAAAAAGAGAGTTCGCTTCATTTTCTAATTAAAAAACCGTTCGATTTTCTACAAGGACCAGCACACGTCTCCGCCGTCCGATTTCGTGCGAGACGCGCACGGCGAACGGTAAATCCACTAAAGACGCCGGTTAAATATTTAATTGTCCCTCAAGGAATCGCCACGTTACCGAAGGAGGTCCGGCCCGAGACTGCGGCTCAAGGCGCCGGTCGCCCGAGGGACGTCGGTCGTCCCGAGACCCTCTTCTTCGTCGATCTGACTGTCCGCCCGTTCTTCTGCTCCCCCTTGACCCCTTACCGCCTCCCCCCTCCCTCCTACCAGCCCCTCCACCACCTCTCGCCATGTCCCTTCTCTGTTCTATGCCACCCACCGTGGCTTTCTCCGATCCCTGACATCTCGGCGTGCTCCACTTCCATTAGATAATCGCCGAGGGTCCCGGTTCGGAATAAACCTTTCGACCAAAAAGGAAAAAAAAACGAAGGAGGAGAAGGAGAAACGAAAGAAGGGCAACGCGATCTCGAACGCATCCGCTCCTTCACAAACGAAACTGGGTCCTCGTTGCTTACGTCGTCCCTTCTTCTCCTCATCCTCCTCGCGACGAAAGGACCAGACGACAAATACGAGGGAAGACGACCCGAGCGGACGGTTTTCGTCAGTGTCGATCTATTCTGCGAGGAAGAAGAAAGGGGGAGTCGACGAGAACGAGAGGAAAGACATTTTTTAAGAGACCGCGTCTCGCTGTCACCTGCGCGCGCTAACGTGCAAGGGTACGCGTTGACAAGAATCGGACTGAGAGAATATTTTCAAAAGCGAGATTCCGTGTTCGCTCGAGAAAGGTAGTCCGGAAAGTTCGGTTTTCCCGAAAAAAGACAAGTTCCCGAGTGCGTTCCCTTCGTATCTCGACGATCCTCGCGAGAGCGTCCTCGAAAAGGAGTATCTGCGGGATCCGCTCTCTTCCGCGAGAGGATAGTAGCCACGCTCGAATTCGCCGCGACGGATCTTACACGCACGCGAGCGTAATCCTTTAATTACTCACGGCCCTCCGCGCTCCCCCTTCTCACCTATCTCGTCGCCGACGCACATTCCATAAACGTTCCCTCAGAGCGTTCTCTGCCTAATCTTTCCCGGCCGACCCCTTGACTCCGAGGCTAACAGGTAATTACAACTGGCAAGGGCTTGAAGGGGCGGACAGGGGCGGGGGTGGCACAGTGGAGGAAGGGAATGATCGTTACCGTATCCACGAGCATGCTGGATATTTATGTCCGCGGAAGTACACGAAACACGGGGTGGAAACAGCTGACGTTTACGGAGCACGACCAATTCCCAAATCCGCCGGGCGAGAGAGAGCTCACCCAGGTGGAACTATAAGGAGTCGGAAGCCAAGCAGCCTATTAAGCAACACAGACCTGGCCCGAATCCGACGAAGCTCCGGGCCGGCCGAGGAGGCGGCAGAGTGTAGGGAGAAAGTTCGCCTGCTCGCGCTCGCAGAGGCGAGAGGACTTTATTCACGGCGATTATTTTCTGCGAAAGCGCACACGCACGACTACGACCGCGAACGGCAGAGGCGGAGGGAAGCATTTATTTTCGCGTTGTGGGGCGAGTCCCCAAAGGACCGACGAGAAGAAACACAAGCGGACATGAGTAAAGAATTAACGTTGTGCTGACCGTGGCCGAGCTGAAATTTTGGTCCTACATTATATCCTTCAAATGTTTGCGAGTTTAAATTAAAAATTAAGAGAGATTCAATGAAAATGCATATTATTTTTCTAACAAACATTGAATATAAGATAATTGAATTAAATATCAAATAATTATGATATCAAATTATTATATTGAATTGGACATCAAATAATTCTCAAATCAGCGTTTCTCTATAATTCAAAGTGGGAATAAATAATTTGATATAAGTAGCATCAAAAGACAGTAACTTTATACATTATAAAAATAACAATAAAATTTTCGTAATCTTGGGCTGTATTTGTTTAAAAATTTTATGCACTTTGAATCTTTTATTACAAAATTATTGTAATTACTTTTGAGTGTGTTTTATATTTATATAATTTTAACATAATTTTTACTGTAATATTTTCTCTGTGTACAATGTTATGCCTCTATATTGTTTCTTCTCAAGATCGATGGAACTTGCACATACAGGATCAATGTTGAATCAAAATTTTCACTCAGGTACACTTGCAGAGCGCGAAAGTGTTCAACATGCACGCGTCATTGGCGATTAAAGCGCAAATCCGAAAAGAATTTCGAGCGAATGGAGCTATCAACGAAATTTCATCAATCATTTCGTAGGAGAGGAACGTCGGGACATAATTCATCCCTCATGAGAGGAACGTTAGAACCGATTCCGCGGAGTAAGACCTCGACATCCAGTCGAGTGCTCCGACCGAAATCCAGCCCCGGTAGCGGGATCCACCCTCGAAACGACGGCGACAACGGCGGCACCTAATAAGCATCAGCCACCCACGCGGGGCCCTTCCTCATCGAGCAGAAGCCCTCCTCTCGGGAAGATTATATGCCCGAGAAATTACATACATTTTTAATGGCCACGCATGGCTGTTCGCCGGCACCGGTCCCTTCGACTTTACGTCCCGGGAAATGTGCTCCGACGAGCGGGGCGGCGGTGGTAGCGAGGCAGGGCGGAGGGAGGGGCCAGGGGGAAAACGCGCGCGGGTGGAAACGCGCGGCACGAGGAAAAGACGCACCGGTAGAGAGAAACTCGTTGAGCGGCGCGCGAAGGAACCTTCCGTGACGCCTTGCCACGTCCGTAATTTATCTTCAGCCCCTGCCGCGCGTCGCTCCTCCACCTCTCGCGCGCCTCTTCTTCTTCCTCGTCCTTCCACCTCCTTCGCTGCGACTTCGCACGGCGTGATCCTCCGGCAACGGACCGGCAAATGTTCTCGTTACTGCGGAAAGCCGCGCGGCCAGACGATGCACGATAACGCGCGCCGGCCTTCCGTTCGAGGAGCGAAGTCGCCACGTGGAAATCGCGCGAAAGGTGGAGCAGAACGTCGACGGTCGCTCTATCCCGTGCGATAAACGTCGCACGCAGTTCGCACGCGATTCGCACGCTCCGCGGGCTCTCCCGATACGAAGAGGAGCGTGCACCGTAAGTGCGACCGTGAGGAAGAGGGAGCTCCAGGGATATTTCTTTTACACCCGCGACGTGTATTATCGTGGCACATTAATGGCCACGCGTCGGGCACACGATGGCAGAACGAGGTATTAACCGTGAACGCTATTGGGGCGTGTTGATTAACGAGCTTTTTACGGCCGCTCGCGGCCGCGCTATCTCGTCTCCGGAGACTGTCGCAATCAGAAGCTAACAGTAAATGCTTCCGCGCAACATCACGAGATAAAATCCGGGACCATTCCGGATAACGGCGACGCCGTGGGTATCGTTGAAGGAAATCACGAGATAGATAGATAGAGGGAGTAGTGTTACGCCTTCGTACCGATAATGCCGCGAGCTAATACCCGGCGCACGTGGCTAATTAGTCGATAAAACTATCCGCGCCGCGAGAGGGACACACGCACGAGAGAACGCACAAAGGAGCGAATGACATGTGTAAACGACGCGATAATGGTCTCTCGACTTGTCGATATCGTGCCCGCTCGCCGTTCTGTTCTCTCTTTCTCACTCTCTCTCTCTCTCTCTCTCTCTCTCTCTCTCTCTCTCTCTCTCTCTCTCTCCACACGTGAAAAAAGTAAATATTTCCTCTCTCTTTCCGCTCATTAATACATCGCTTTGAAAAATTACGAATGCTAAACGACCCAGATCATAACTCGGGACACGTTACAGTAGACGTTAGGCGCCGTCGTGCGCGGCTCTACAACTGCACATTTGCATGCTACAAATGAAGAAAAAGTAGGCCCGTGATCGGCAACGCGGCGAACGAAAGAGTTAACAAGTATCGCTTAAGAAGTATGAATAT
>NW_022639476.1:1702080-1713106 GCF_010583005.1 Odontomachus brunneus
GCCCGCTCGCCGTTCTGTTCTCTCTCTCTCTCTCTCTCTCTCTCTCTCTCTCTCTCTCTCTCTCTCTCTCTCTCTCTCTCTCTCCACACGTGAAAAAAGTAAATATTTCCTCTCTCTTTCCGCTCATTAATACATCGCTTTGAAAAATTACGAATGCTAAACGACCCAGATCATAACTCGGGACACGTTACAGTAGACGTTAGGCGCCGTCGTGCGCGGCTCTACAACTGCACATTTGCATGCTACAAATGAAGAAAAAGTAGGCCCGTGATCGGCAACGCGGCGAACGAAAGAGTTAACAAGTATCGCTTAAGAAGTATGAATATTCAAGCGCGGGCCTCTGATTAATGTTGCCGTCGATAACCGCTAAGCACACGCATGCACTCCACGATGAAAGTGAGTAATCACTGACACTAAATCCGCGCAGCGGCTGACATTTCTTAAGTGATTACGAGCGGTAAGCGTCGTGTCGTGAACACTCGAAATATATCATCCTTCGAGAAATCAGCATTTATAATTTCGTCATTTTCTCGCAAACAGTTATATACGCATTAACCCCTTCGGGGAATAACTATATATACATATACATATATATATATAAATATATATATATATATATATATATGTATGTATGCGTGTTATGTATACGGCGGTGTGGTTAAATATAGCCGCGCAATCAGTTCTCATGCATTCTTCGGGCCCCGAGCGCGCGAAATTATAGTGCCGGTCACTTCGGGTGTCCGACTTGTACGACTTGAGTTATAGTGATAGACGCGTAAAGAGAAAACTTACACCGGTTATTATTATTACGCGTCACAGCTTGTTGCGTGAATGGGCGGGCAAGCGAGCGCGCGCGAGCCAGCTAAACACAGTAAAATAAAATCCAACGATAGAAGGAGAGCGCGAGAAACGGGTCGCCCGATTTCCCGACGACTTGTAAACAGGTGAGAAATACACAGACATAAAAGTGTATATATATGTATCTACGACGGGGGGGAGGGGGTGAGAGGGACACGAAATGCGACGGAGCAGAAGGGACACGTCGAGCGACGTGTTCGTGTGTGTGGTGTGTGGGTGTCTTTTCGTAAGGGGTCGCCTTTAATAATGTATCATAATATCACCTCGTTTCCCCACCCTCCGCGTATATACGCGACACGTTACGACCGCCTCACCCCGTATATTACGGTTTACACGTGCCTCTGCGCCGTTTTTTACGTGCCCCCGCGAATTACCGTCATAATACGCGACGGGATCCCGACTGTCGCACTTTTTCACGTGTCGCGACCGTTTTTGCAGCCATGGCTGCGAGCGTTCGTAAGGTGGCGTAGAAAATTAGATGTATCCAAGAGCCCGGTGCAGCTAGCCTCTCCCCCCGTCCCTGCTACGTGAGGACCAAAAAACGAGCAGCTCAGAATTAGAAGTTATTTATAGACCTTCGAGCTCTCTCCCTCTTTCTCCCCCATCAAGAGACCTTTAACTCGTCCACCTGAACAGAGATTTTCATCTTCTCGTGGGAAGAAGGGCCGAGCAAACGTATTCCGAGCTATCCTTCGTTCCGAGCTACTTTACACCGCGGAACACGCCGCAGATCGCGCGGCGGATTTTTCACTCGAAGGGAAATCCGCAAATAACACGCTATGCGTCGTTACGCGTCCCGGGGCAGCGCGATGCACGGCTCGTGAATACTTAACGTATGCTAATGCATCACACACGTGTAAAATGCGCTTTTACGGCGCGTCTGGAAGCTGTCGCGTCGTTCGCCGCGTCATTCACGCTCTCGGCTTAAAAATAGCCGTACTTCGGTCGTGCTTCAGTTTTTACCGTTTCTCCAGGACGCTGCGGTGTATCTTTCGCAGCTGACGTCGCGTTTTTACAGCGGCCGCCTCTTCGTCGCGCGCGTCGCATGCGAATTAGCAGATTTCCAGCGCGAAGTCGTCGTAGTTAATATTTGCCGTGCTAATATTTGTCTCGTTAACTGGCGACAACGGCGACAGCGGCGGCGGCACGGCGACGGTGGTAATGGTAATTGATAAGGGTAAAGCGCTCGCCCGGATTAACACATTAAGCCCGCGCCGTCGGCCATGGTGTTCGCAAGCGCAGCCGAAATTTCGGCGTCCTGCGTGAGGTATCGTTTGCATACGGTTGAAATTCACTGACACGTCACCGATCCATCCCTCTCTCACATTGCTTCCCGTCTCTCCAAATATATTTTCTAAACTGAAATTTTACTCGAAAAAATAGAGTGACCTCCGAGTGACTTTTCATTCCTTTCAGATGAATTAGCTCACTGTGAATAATTCAGTGAATATACTCAATCGAGATTGAAGAGTGAATCTAATGTATTGCGAAACGACTTAGAGATTTAATTATATTATTAATTATTATTGTATATATTACTATAATTGTACATTATTATTGTGCAAATTCATCTGGAATAATTCTATACTTTAACAGTTTGATAAACTCCCAACTTTAACATATCTAAATCATTCTGCAACCGATTAAGCATACAATTTTTGGTATCCTCCTTAGTCATTGGCATTTTAGAAAAACCTGGTTTTTCACGCAAAACCGGTATTTCAGTTAAGCTTTTTGCAGACACTCTATGATACCAAAAGAACGCTTCAACTAAAACTGTGAAGAGATGCCGCTGCTCGCAAGAAAAGCCAGGTTTTTCTAGAGTGCCAGTGATTAAAGGGGATACTAGTAATTGTGTGGTTTACCCTATACACTTGTTTACGAAGCGATTTGAATAAATGTTTTTTTTTTTCAATTAGTTAGGAGTTAGAAAAACATCAAATGATCACGACTGCGACTCACTATCTTACGGCCTTGTGTGATAATAGATTACAACAGGAGTGATAATATAACAGTGTAAATATTGGCCCTTTATTGTATTCTTATCTGATAGAGAAGAGTATGATAAAGATACTTATGTTACTTAAGTATAATAAAGATACTTAGGTTTTCTCCGAATTTCCCATTGTAATTGTGATCAAGTGACTCATATATTGACACTTCAGTTTCTGTCATAAAGTTATCGCTCAAGCTCATGAGCAATGGCTCGCAAACGTGACCATTTGGCGCGCTTCTAACTCCATCGAAAGGAAAGAGAGACGTGCTCAAACCGTTTCGCAAACAAGTGTGCTTCACTCTATTACTGAAATAAATTCACTCTAATCGACTGGAGTACTCACTCGTGCGCGGATTAACGCCGGTAGTTCGCGCTCCAAGTTCGAATTGAGCGTTCACTCTTGTGATCCCGATGTTTCCACTGTCGACACGAGCGAAATTTTGCTCCAAGAAATTTAGAGAGTGCATCGGAACGGAATGCATGCAGAGTTGATATCTCGATTAATCTCCCTCTTCTTTTTTCCCTACCAAGAACGTTCCTGAGACGAATCGCGTGTGTCTTATCGCGCATATTTCCGCTCCCGAAGGCTCGCGGTGCGTGACCGCGTCTCGCGCGTAATTTATCCCGCGGCGAATTTACCAGCGCTACTCGAGGCTAAATCTCGCGTGAACGTCCCGAAGGAGCAGGCACGTGGGTGAGGTAAAGGCAAAACGAGATACGACCGTCCGTCGCGTTACCGACGGCTACCACTATGTCGCCTCGTCGCTGTGCGTTTCCCACGGGATCCACAGTGACCCACATTCGCGCCCGAACTCGACGACGCGACGCGACTCTGCCCGACCGTCATTTCAGGAAGTTCGACTTTAGAAGCCCAAAATTCATTAAAATGCTAATGCGAGAACGAGAGAAACGAATTTCACCCGGCGGCCGTCGAAAGGGACTTTTCCCGGAGGCACGAGGGACCATCTCTCGCGCGAGCAATGGATGAGAGGGAACGGCGGGGAGGGGTAGTTTGAGAGGCGGATAACCGAATTAGCCGATACTCTGATTTATTAGCCGCGTCCCTAAACTCCGCGCCGGCGGATCTCGCTCGTTGCCCCGCCACAGGTCCTCGAATATTGAGTTATTCCGCGCATTATAAATGTATAACGTGCAGCTAGAGCTCGTCGGATTGGCTCTCCCCTCCCGGCCACATGCCGCTGTCAATCAGCGATCGGAAACGAGCATTTTACCGTAATTCTTTGCGCTCCGAGGATACCCGTAGCACCACTCAAAGTTTCTCAGAAAACTCAAAAAACACAACGGCGGCGCTTTTCAGGTTTTAAAGCAGTGTTTTACAACTAGCTATTTTAATTTTAAATATAGAATTTGAAGACATTATAGAGGTTTTGTAAGAAACGTCTGGTGGCGTCGCTAAGGCGCTCTTAGAGCACTAAGATAATTCCTAACACTTCATCTCCATAACAAGCTGTTATCACTTAGGAGAGAATTAGATTCGGGCTTAAATCCCGTCAAGAGAAAGAGAGAGACTATTTTTAGTGTATGTTATTTTTTATTTGCACACATTTTTGGATAATATTTATGGTTGTACTGCCCACTGGCCCAATTTCAACTCTTTGCTTATGGCATGCTTGTCATTATAATTCCAAAAAGAATATATATATAGTTTGGAATTATTTTATATTGAATATCTTCACCTCGCGCGCGGAGTGATCCACGTCAAGAAATTAATTCAAATTGTCCCTTGCGATCACTCCTCCGTTATTCTCGATCGGAAGCACGATATTACTCCGGCACTGTCTCCTCGCATTTTTTGCCGAGCGATCGTGTGCGTAGAATGCCGGAAGCGAACGCGCGACACAGGCGGCCGCAGGGGATTCCGCTACGGCGGCAAAACTCGTCCACGCGGTACTCTCTCTCTCTCTCTCTCTTTTTCTCTCGGTCGTTCTCGCTCTCTTTCTCCCTTTCTCTCACATCGCGAAATTTATCGTTAGCGGCGATCGGCCAAGGTAATAGCCCGTGAACTACCCAATTTCGTGTGACCTTCGATAGACGTTTCCACCCCTGTCGAGATGGCGCGGCCAAGGAGAGTGGAGGAAGAAGGAAGGAAGGTAGGAAGGCGAGGAGGGTGGCCCGCCATGGCATCCCTCGGGTTTCCGCCCCCTCCCCCCTTCCCGGCTACGGTAGTCGACGACCCCTACGGATAGATGGAATTGGATCGGAGGGGTAGAACTGCTCGTGAAAGAGGGTGGACAAGCTCCCCCTGGCCGCGCGCGAGCGGCGCGGAAGATATAAGCCTCTGTGTGTTGCCCGTACCTGCTCTCCCTCTCCCCAGAGGAATATGTTATTAGGCCTTCAGGATTATGTACTTCTCGATAGGAAGGAGAGCGATAGGTACGAGGGCGAGGAATCGGTGTGGTGGAAGCGAGACGCAGAAATCAGCGAGGAATCGGAGGAACGAGAGGGTGGCTCTGTCGAAAGATAGCGCGGAGTCGAGTACGAGAGAAGCGGGAAGGAACGGATAGAAAGAGAGAGAGAGAAAGAGAGGAAGGGGGGAGAGAAGAGAGAGCAGTCGCTTTAATGTCCCCGTGGCCTTGAAGACCCACGAGCTAAAATTCGACGACGCAGTACGCGTGTGCAGGGTGAATATCAGGGAGGTGAAAAGCGGAACCGCGCTTTAGCAACACTCACGGGGGGGTCGCACCATGAAAGGGTAATTTATAGAATATATGTTGGGGATTGCGTCTAACGAAGAGAGCTCGTGACACGCGTGATCCCGCCGCACCACGTCGGCGACAGACTTTGTGAACAAAAATTATACACTGAGAGAGAAAAATGGTTGATCTAACTACGATTATAGTCATTTTTGGCCAACATTTTCAGCCATATTTTTTTATTGTTCTAACACGGAAATTATAGTAGTAATATGCATATTATTACTAACGATATAGTAATATACTAACGATATAGAATTTAATAAAAAAATACAGTTTCCTTGACCACAATTATTTCTTTATATGTGATTATAGTTACAAATACCAAACATTTTTCTCTCAGTTTTCACTGAAAAAAATGTCGCACATTTGCTTGAAATTCTGACTTGATAAATTATTCTTTCATTCCTCGCGACTCAAAGTATCGCCATCTGCATTCAGCCGATTCGAGTTCTCGAGTCTTTTGAGCGCAGCTCGTACTTTGATGGCGAGTGTAATACGCGGCCAAATAGGCCCCGAGCGCTCTCGCTCGCCGGTGTGCGAAGATAAGACGCGTGTCTCCGGGCGAAGAAACGCAGCGAGCGCACGTGAATACACACGTGAATCACTCGACGGTGCCATGCGCGAAGGGGGAGCAAGGTTGGAGCGAGAGAGAAAGAGCGAGACACAAGAGCACAGGGAGGCGAAGGCGAACGAACGAAAGAGAGAGAGAGAGAGAGAGAGAGAGAGAGAGAGAAAGCGGATAAATGGCCGAGTAGGCAAACGAGGGACCGGCCGAAGCGGGCAAGGCCAGTGACATGTCAAAGCGCGAACAGCTGTTGGGCTCGCTGAGAAGCGAGAGAACTCGCTGTCGCGCGGAACACTGGCCGAACCAGAGATGGTCCGAGAGAGGAGAAGGAAGATGAAGGAGGAAGAGGAGTTGGAGGAACGAGGGAAAAAGAGTTACGAGCCACGCGGCCGAGGACGTGGCGGCTCTCGGTGCGCGTACAGTCGGCTTGAAGCAGCTCGTCGTCGTCGTCGTCCTCATCCTCGTTCTCATCCTCGTTCTCTTCAACGAAGCAACGAGTCGCGAGTAATTTAAGAACATGTCGCGTTGTTGTATCTACCTCGTAGGTACCCGCGGCACTCTAATTTAACGCGTAAACGTGCGCGCACGGGAGGATAATTTCAGGCAGCGATACTTTCATCGCCGAGACGAGAGATCGGCGATTCAGCGGGACATCTAGTCAAGGCGAGAGAGACAACGATGACTCGGTACCGATCGCGTGTCGCGGATTGAGACTTTGTACTCGGCCCCATGCCGATCACCCGCCGAGGTGGCTGATTCGTCGGTAATGTTAGGGCGCGTTGCATTATTCATGATATTACTGCGGTGTTAAGCGTATATACCCGAGAAACCCCCCGCGGTGAAACCGAATTCACGCGGATCGTTCCGCGCTGCGGAAGACGCCAAATCTTCCTGTCCTGCCTGTTATAACAGATTGAAGAGAAATCCTTCGCCCGATGTATTCGCTTTAAGTCAGCATTCATGATTGCATATTATTTCTATATGATTAATGCATTATATGGGTAGTAAAAATAAAATATTTTTTAAACAGAATAATATATACATCTTCCTGAAGTCTCAGCCTTTCATAAATACAACCGTTTGTTCTGTTCAAACAAAAGAATTTTCATTTAAATATATTGTTAGTGTCCATATCGAATAAATATTTCTCATTCTTTAGATATTTTTCCTCTCGCGATGCAATTGCTTGTATTGATCAATTGCAGATTCATGGGCGATTATTCAGCTGTTTGGACGAATACTTTTTGCGTGAAATAAGTACGGATTAAGTAACCGAGGAAGCTTAGCTTAATGAAGTTAAAATCACTCGTCAAATAATGACGGACTATGAAGATCAGCTTTGGGCTAATTATCTGAGACGATTACCTGCCCCGTGCCAGGACGCGGCTCTTATTGTCGCGACTGTACCGCAACTCCGCGCGTAACAACGCAACACCGTTCTCCACGCAGTTACGCGTATTCCGCGCGCACACCATGCGAAGTTATATTTATCTAATTCTAATGCCTCCCGCTTGCCCTTCAAGCGAGAGGGGTGACCCCTCTCGAAGAAGATGCACTCGTTCTCGAAGGCGATCGTTAGGGGCGCGGAGCGGAGGACGGCGCCAGAGTTTCCCAGTGTGTCACGCGTTCTCTTCTGCGTGCTCGCCGACGCCTTCGACGAAGACCACGACGACGACGACGACTATGAGAAGAAGAAGAAGAAGAAGAAGAAGAAGAAGAAGAAGACGAGCGACGGCCACTGCGCAGTTTCGCGGTTGGAACGCGGCCGCGTCGTCTTGCAGATACACACGTTTACGCGCGCGCAGCAGGTTCGGGGAAGTACGCGTGTTAGGTACTTTGAACCCTGGACCGACCTCCTCCTCGTCGTCGTCGTCGTCGTCTTTGTCACAGGCGACTGAGCCAGTGGTTTCTCCGCAGGGGGTAAGCGCGGATTTGACGCATAGCGCTCGTTATAAATAGAGGCGACCGGTGGATTTCATGCGAAGCCTTATTCGAAAGCTCGCTCGTATTGTATGCACAACGCCGCGATCATTATTAACTCCGCTTGATTCTAACGATCGCGCGTCAACGAGTGACTTACGCGTTCGTATAAAGCGAGGGAAATATTGCGGATATAAAATAGCCATGGAAATAAAGATTTCCATTCGGCGGGAAACCTTCTTCTATTTAAATCGCGCGTCCTCCGCGAGCGGAAGCCCGAGAGGCTCGCGAGCGCATCGATTCCGCGCGGGTCTGTAAATTTGATCTTCCGCCGGCACGAGTACGACACACGTGGACGTTAGAGGCGCATCTTAACGCGCCGCGCGCAATAAGATAAATTAATCGGGCCGTCGCCCGGCCGACCGGCAGGCAAGGCATATTTCTCTTCGGCCGTCCAGTCGCCGAAACGACGTCCGTTCTTTTCCAGTGCCGCGAGAAAGAGAAACGCCGGCGGAGGCGCCAGACACGACTCTATGTTTTCCTGGCCCATATCGTGTCTGTGTTTTCGTAACCCGGAATCTCGCGCGGGTCATCGGTTTTGGTTTATTGTCGTGCCGGCGACGGCGACGGCGCAGGAGAAGAGAAGAGCCGAGAAGAGAGAGGCGTATGTTCAGCCGCTGAAAAACGGCACGAAACACGTGCTGCCGCTCTCAAATGCCTTTTTCCATGCGCCCGCTATATTATACGAGCCTGTGGGCGGTAGTAGAATTTTTCCTACCGAATATACACGCACGAGCGCCGCCGGCTGCGGAATTTTTCTTACGAGGAACCTCACGGAAATTTATCTCCTTCGCGCCTCTTCCTTTACTTCACCCCCCGGATATGTGCACACGATGCTTCAATGAAGCTTCACCGGGACAAAGCTCACTGATCTTGCCAGTCGTTCGCATCGCGCCTGGATCGAGACTGTTGCTGACTATTCGGCCAATTTGTCGCTTGTGCGACGCACAATTTTAAATATCACATATACACGTATATTATACAATATATCATATCATAATCAATATATCATATTACATCAGAGACGAAGGAAACGTTTGGTTGGATTAACATTTCTCGTGAAATATGGACGAGCCGGAAAATTCCGCTTGAAGTTACCGGAATTCTTCGCGGGTCCCTAATCATGGAATATTTGGGTGCCCGATAGATATCTTGGATTCCAAGGATTTCTCGAGATACTCATCGACTGCGAGTCGCAGAGGGTGTGCGAGAGCGGATCGACGGATAATCGAGCGCACTGCGCGTAAATTCGCAAACGACACCCTCCTCCCGCGTGGGGGTGCGCGCACAAGCGGAGGACGCAACAGCAGATGCGGGCGCCGGGGTCCTCGAGAAGCCGTAAATCGCGCATTGTTCGCCGTCCCTCGCCATCAAACATATCGCGAATCGTGCCGTGTCGATCGATAAAAACCCGGGGCGATCTTTGGAAGTCCTCGTTAGGGAGATTCGTGCGATCGACGTGCTAGTTCGTCATTTTCTCGCCTGGCTGGGGCCTCACAGAAATCCGTGGCCCTTGAAGAAGCGAACGAGTGCCGGCGCAAACGAACAGGGAAACGCGCACGAGTCGCAGCCGGTCGGTCCCTCTTTCTCTCGCGAACTTCGAGCGGGCTTAATCGGCACGCAGTCGCGCATTGTGCGCGCACAATCGGCCGCGCGCTGCGTTCTCGAGAGGTGAGCGCGCGCGAGAGATGAAAAAGCCCTCGACTATCGGTCCCGATTATCTTCCCTGTCTATCTAATGTCTTTCTCTTCGCGTCTCGCTCACAATGCGGTCGTTAAACGCAATGAAATAGCGCCCGCGCGCCGGGCTTCTCTCCGTGAAAAAATGCACCCTCCTTCAGACACGATGCGTTGAATCGCGCGCGCAACGCATGTTGCATCCCTCGGGATAAGGGAAAACGTTCGGCGCACCACCTGTTCTCGGCAATCTTATGCGCGAATGTTATCAAATATTAAGGTAAGAAAAAACGTAAGAATAAATAGAATATATAAAAATTGATAAGTAATTAGTAAATAATTGGTCAATCATTGGTAAATAATTAGTGGGGGCGATGCTGATCGCTGATTACGCGAGTGACGAAATGTTTGTGCCATAATTTACACTGGTGTGATTTCGACGGATGTTTTCCCCAATGCTACCCGCGTAATTCGCGCGTCGCGGAGATACATTCGCCGCGGTTGAAAACTGTACGTATCTTTGCGCGTTTCCTGCGGAGAACGTCGCCCGCTCGGATTTTAAATCCCGTCCGCCAAGTGCAACGGCCCGGCTGTCGAGATGGAAATCGGGAGGGACAGCTCACTCGCGTCTTAGAAGCTTCATAAATAATCCCATCGGTGTGGGGCGACCGTCATTCTTTCTCTCTCTTTCTCCCTATCTGTCCCTCTCTTTCGCATTCGCTTCCTCCCCCGCGCTCGGAATACATTAAAAGACGAAAGCTCGAAGGAGCATATTAAGCGCGAAGAATGGCGAAGTTGGCTTTGTCTCGTTTAAACTTCGGCGATCGATCTCGGGCCGTCAACCGGGGAGGGATCGCGGCGCCTCTTCAACCCTTCGGAAAATCGGCGACGGGGCTGTTCTTCTTCTTGAGCGTAATATTAAAAGCTCAGCATTAAGCTCATTCCAGCGGCTCTCCGTGAGGGGACGCGATCGGCGCCTGACCCCGACCAACCGTCAATTGCTCCCGCGACAGATCCCCTGATTGTTTCTAATTGGTAGCCCGGTCATTAATATAATCGTCTTAATAACTCGCGCATAACGATCAACTTCGACCGGCGGCTCCATTAATCTGCTCGTGGTGGACGTCGCGGTAGGTTCGAGTCGCACCCCGACGGAATTTCTAAAACGAGCAAGCCGACGACGAGCCCGCCGGCAGCGGTTGCCTCGACTCCCCCCCCCCCCCCCCCCCCCCCC
>NW_022639476.1:1713342-1731479 GCF_010583005.1 Odontomachus brunneus
CCTCCCCTCGTCTATGTTAATATCGCTAATAATATGTCATCCGGACGGACCGCGTAGAATCTTGTCCCGCGCTCCCTTATCCGCGCGTGTCCCGTTATCGAATAATCGCGCGCTCGCCGCAGCTGGTAATAAATACATTGCAGCCTTCGCGAAACCTAACGAGGCTCGCATAGTGCGCGCGCGCGCGAGCGCGTCGCGGTTTCGAAACGACCGAGCTAAAGACTTCGTAACGATTACGCTCGCGATAAGAAGAAGATGCGGCGGCAAATTTATGACGGAGTGGTGGAAAATATATAATTGCGAGGAGCGCCGTCGCGCTCGACGTTACGGATGATCGGCGCGAGCGGTTGGTTTTGCCAACGCGACGATGTTAATCCTCTCATAATATAGCGTGCGTTCAGCCTGAGCCTCCGGCCGTTATCACGCGGTCAATTGCAAAATAAAAGAACTCTCCGTCCGAGGAAACGCGTCGTCAACGCGACAACGTACAATTTAACAGCGCCAACTGCGTAATTCTGTTATGTCGTGCATCTTTCATGTCTTTCTCTCCTTCTCTCTATCTCTCTCTTTCTCTCTATCGGCCTGCTCTGTCTTTCTTTCCCGTTTTGATGCACTCTCCGACGATGCAATCTCGTAGTTTCTCAAGCCGCGTAGAAAAGAGCCTACAGGTAATGCCGTTGGAGGGTCTGGACCGAATATCCCGGAGGATTCTCCGAGAAAAGGACCGTCCGCGGCTCGGGCGAGCCATAACAATGGAGGTTTCCTCTCTCGCGCACGCTCTTCGCCAGGAGACGTGATTTTCTGCGTTTCTTGTTGACGGTTTATCCCGCATTCGTTCGACCGGTCGCGGCCCTCCCCCACGAGCGCGAGATCCGAATGAATAACTTGAATGGCATCCTACATCGGAAGGACTGCCCTTTCTTTCGGTCCTCGGCCCTTTTCACGAGACATCCTACGTAGAAGCGGGCGCGGGGAGAGGTGGTGCTTTGAATGGCCCATCTCAAGGGTCTTGAGTTTCAATGCATCGTCCGATCCCGAGGCTAGAAACCAGCGAACGAGGGGGAAGAAGCGAAGACAGAGAGGAGGGGGGAGGTCGACGGGAGAGGGAGGAATAAAAAAATCAAGCGAAAGGCCTGAGACTGACAGGCCCGTCGGGGATTCGTCAGCCGAGATATGATTGCGTCCGCTCTCGCCGCCAATTTCGATGCGCGACGACGCTTCATGCCGCGAAAATTCGCACGCGTCCTCGCGAGAGGAAAATCTGACCCACATACCAGCCGAATTCTCTACTCGGCCTTTTCTTTGTCGCTACCAGTGGATTTACTTGACAATTGTCGCAGTGATTCGATTCTGAAGTTCCCGCTACGACGAGTACATTGCCCGTGCGATCGAGATTTCAGATCGATTAAGTGTATTTCGTTTAGGGGAACATTGATTTTTTGATCAGTAATTCGTCAAGTATCGCATAATTAATTTTAACGTCTTATGCTTCAAAAAAATATTAACGCATATAATTTACTTCCACGTGTTAACATTTTCTTGAAGCATCCTGTGCACGAAGAGAATTTTTGTAGTAATATTCCATCTGTGTATTGGATAATTGTTAGGTAATTATCGTGTAAATTATCTGGTAATTCTCGTGGTAATTATCTGAACCAGCAGATGTTCGTGCTTTTCAACGGATTGCCCATATTTGCCGGTGAATCGATATTTCGTTAGTGTCGCGCTGGGGACGGCAAGAAGCCGCGGTTTAATTATCTGCGAGATATCCCCCCACGATTCGAGGGGACTCCGCTAATGGCGTCTACGATGTCAATGTCCGTGACGTCGTTGCAGGCCGCGTTTTCGAGGCGGTGGCGCATTTAGCCTCGCAAGAGGAACAAAAAGGCCTGCGTTTACGTACGCACGCACGCACACGCGCGCACACGCATGATCGCAGCGGGCTTTAGGGAGCTTGGCTTATGGGTTTACGCGGTGTGTACGACACAACGATGGACGTAATTTTCATCACCGGCTCATCGCGGTAATGGGAGAAACCACGTAAGGTTGGTGAGGAAAAAAAGGGAGAAAGAGAAGGAAAAAGAGAGAAAGTGAGAGAGGGAGACAAAACGGAAACGCCGGAAAGCATAGGGATGCTGCGGAAGGGGAAGAGTGAAAGGGGGACTCCGAAACAACACAAGACAGGCCACGTGGCCACTCCGCCCCCTCGCGGCTTCTCCTCCTCCTCTCCTTCGCCGTGTCGTTCTCTTTCTTCTTCTTTACAGCGTGTGGAACGCTAGTGTGCAACGAGACGCATACACAAGAACGAGAGGAGTCCATGCGTCAGAGAGGAAACACATGAGTCCCTGTCATCTGGCCAGCAAGTGGTCGACGCGACTCTAGAAGAGCTACTAGGCGACCCGAGCGTGCGTCATAAGCGAGAGAGTTGTTTTTGGAACACGACTCGACGGCACGATACGCGTGCACAGGCCGAGAGAGAGAGAGAGAGAGAGAGAGAGAGAGAACTAGTAGAGAGAGGAAGATAAGCTCTGTGAGACGAATCTCAGCGAGTGCTGAGAAAAGCAGGCACTTGTAGAGCGAGAGAAACGCGTACGCGGATGGATGGTTCATCTAGAGAAGTCCTCTTCTTTTTGAGGCAAAGGCGACGCGATGCCAATCACGGCCGTCAATAATTTTTCAGTGTCCACTCAATTATCCGTAGCGAAAGCGACTCTATTCGGCTGAACAGCTCAGACCTAAGTCTATATTCAGATCTGGAGTGTCTCACGTGAGACAAGTTTTAAGTAATGGCCATTAACATTCCACGTACAATCATATTTCTTGGGATATACAGTAGAATTTGGACCTGTCAGACCGGGGCAAGTTTGAACTAATATAACTTCTTTGCAAATCAATATTTTCGGATTTTTTTTCCAGATGTAGAAAAGCCTTTAGATATAAGATAGCGGCGCAATAACATAAAAATCTGCAGCCAGATTTGCAATTTTGCTATTTTGAAATTTTCATGGAAAACTTTCCGTCTATGAGAATTCGTAAGCAATCGAATATTCGTTCTCACAGACCCAATATTTTACACAAAATATTTAAATATGGTTAAATGTGGTTAAAATCAAAATAGGCCTAAATCAAAATTAAATATCCAATATTTTTGTTATCGCTTCAAGTAAATTTTCACTCGTTTTAAGTGGAACATTTCACTCCAAGAGAAATGTAGTAAATAAGGTACCGTGAGATCTCTCGCGCAGTTCAAGTAAAGGCAGACGGACGTGCGGAGGTCGAGGGTGTTGGGAGGCGTCGCATTTTATCAATTCCGTACCTTAATTGGACTGTTTCATCCCGACGGGAGGAGATGCCTCGTAAATGCGGTCGTTTACCTGCCAAGTTCATCGTGTAGGAAGTTCAATTCCGGAGTGATTTAAATTCACGCAATTAACCCAAATCTGAACGGTAATTTCCACGCGCCGCCACCGAATATACGTCAAAGTCACGCCATTGAAAACATCAAGGGGGATATCTTCCCGGTGGTTCCTGCGTTTATATGCATCAGGCCCGCCGTATCTGATTCCGTCCTTCACTCCCGTTTTCGTATCCACGTGGGTAATTCTGTTAACTTTTTAACGATCGTCACGTCCGCCCTTTCTATCTGGCCCATCTTTCCGCTGTGTAACGTGTCGCTGTAACGATCGTCTGAATTAAAGATGTAGATACGGAACACGGACGCCGCTATGTTAAACCGCGGGCCTCCTCGTTCTCTTCTCTTCTTTTTTCATTAACGCATGCAATTCGAATGGAACGTCGACGTGAGGGAGAGAGAACGAGAGAGGAAAGACGGGCGCAAATTCGACGGAACAAGTAGGCATCGCGTTTCACAATTTTGACGTGCGGCAAAGTTCTGCGAGAAACGCTATCCGCCAATGTCTGCAATCTCCACGATGGAACGATCATTGTTGCGTAAATATCTCACTATGTTTCCCGACTACTCGGCCAATGCGTTCCGTTAACCGCGCTATTTTCAATCGGGAATAAATTCGTGTGAGTTCCCGAGGAGAAATCGACCCCATTTCCACGGAGGCGCACTCGATCGGGGAGAGGCGCGCGCAATTTCAGCGATAGCTCGGCGTTCTCGCCGTCACTTCCCGCGGATACGACGGATCGACTGCGGGGTTTCCGCGATATCATATACGCAGGGGAGATGTATTATTAGCACCTCGTTGACCGCCGCGCGTTACGAATCGCGCGGGCGCGCGTGCATGTAAGTGGTACGACGCACACACGCGGAGCAGGCACGATGGATATTAGTCAGCCAGCGAGAGAAGACCATACGGGGACGAGCGCACAGCGGAACTGGGAAAGGGCAAGGGGCAGGAAAAGACGGAGATAGAGATGAGAGAGTGTGAGAGAGAACGGAGAACTTGCGCGAGATGGCAGCTTCATAATTGCTTTTAGCTGCGTAGTATGTGCCACTGTCAGCTGTTCCCTTATTACGATGATACACTCCGCCCGCGTCTTACACACACACTCTCTTTCTCTCTCTCTTTCTGTCTGACTATCACTCTCTCCCTCTTTCTCTCTCTCTCTCTCTCTCTCTCTCTCTCTCTCTCTCTCTCTCTCTCTTTCCTTCGCTGTTATATGTGCCACTCCGTCTTCATCGCCGCGATATAAACCTGCGGTGCACGGTCCGCTTCCGGGGGGACACAATGCATACGAATCCGCAAACATCATCACGAGAAACGAAGAGAGTATCGGCAAACACACACGGCGACAACCCCCTTGGGGCAACTGGGCGCACTACATCTATTAGGGGACAAGTTTTTTTTTCCGGTAGATAAATCCTGGTGGCGACGTGTCGCTTCGAGTGGGACCGGGCTCTCTCTCTCTCTCTCTCTCTCTTTTTCTCCCTTCCCTCCACCCGTATGATGATCTCAATGGCTGAATAATGAAATAGCGGACTGTAGTATCGACGACTCGAATCTATACGAGGAGAAGATCCCGCGGCGAACGAAGGCGGCGATCTTTCGATATACTTTCAGTCGAAAATAAATTTAACTCGATCGCGAAGGCTGGAACCTATTAAAGCGATTAGCTCCATGAGCTGTGATTCAATTCATCTGACTCTGAATTCAAATCGGAATATCTTACTTGAAACGAGTTTCAAGCAAAAACTAATAATACAGACTTAAATATTCCATCTAAAGCAAGTTTTAAATAATGATCAATAATAACGAAATAACGGATAACGGGATGCATTGCTCTTGCTATTACGGTTTCTAGTGTATTAGCGTGATGACTATTTAATCACGTTCTGTTCGGGGTTAATTAAAAATAGATCTTAGATCTTTGTTATGCAAAAAGTAGAGTAACGCGTATTCTTCTTATTTTGACTTGGAGTTCTTGTTAATTATGAAACAGGAGGTGCCTCGTGCCAAAAATTAATGGTTGCAACGTGAGAATCCAAGGGATATCCATAAAGGAAGATATATTTCCAGTGAGTATCCCTCCCGAAAAGGTAATATCTCATCCACCCGGGCTCATCCCCCGCTGTTGGAAGGATTTCGTTATTGAGCAAATAATTGACTGATTAAGGTTCCAGAAACCGCCGGAGTCTCGATTAGTCAATTCCGATATCGTACGAGGATTGCTGATAAGTGAACTAATTAGCAGCGGCTTACGATTGTCGTCGACGACTCGTCTCATCAATGATACGTTTTTAATGTTAGCAAATAATTCTTATTGAGAGGATAAAAGAGGAGGAGAAAGACAGAAACTTGTATTAATAATAATTGAAATTTGTTTCATGTGAGATACTCGCATTTAAGTTTAAAATTAGATGAGTTATATGAGTAGAATTACATGAGTTTCTTTGTGGAATCGCGATTGCAAAAATAATCGTAACGTATATCGTGTGATACAATTAAGAAAATCTTAGATCTAATTTTAAATACAAATCTGAGTGTTTCATATGTACTTCAAATGACTATTAATACGGGCCTCAGAGTTAGATGTGAGATTTCCAGCTGAATCGCGCGATTATAGATCTACTGTCGCATATATTATACATGTAAATAAAGAAAACTCGTTAAATCTACGATTTAAGTCTGTGTATCTCACGTGGAACACAAGCTTCAAGTAGCGGCTATTAATATGGGCCAGAGAGGGAGTACTCGGATTACATGAGCCGTAAAAATTCCTTTTCGGCTGCTTCTCCAAGCAAATTGGATTAAGAAAAATGACTTTCCTCGATATTTTTATCCCTAATACCGCGCGCTTCTTCCGCCCTCGTGGCACTAATAACCTCGCGCCTGCTTTGACACGTGTAGCGCGTTACTCCGAATTTGAGAAACGTCCGAGTATCACGTAGGCATCGGCGGAACCCGTGAACGCCCGACTCCCTCGGCCACCCCTTTAATCTTCGTTAAAACGAGCCGCACGATCGTGCTCCTCCGTCTAAGTCGAGAACCGGCGGCCTTGATTAATCGTCCGACTAATTGAGAAATAAGTACTTTTGCATCCACCGGTTTGCACCTACACACACCGGCCCGGCGGAGCCATAATAATCGCGGGGGCGTGCACGAGGCCCCGAAAGCCGCATTAATAAGAAAACGAGGAACGCGCTTAATGATCTTAACGATGCTGGTTTGTGGCGCGGCCGGAGTTTCCCATGAAGCCGAAAGGTGTCGGTTGACGCGACACGTGTGCTCACCGACGCCGCCACGTGGCGATTCTCGAGGGGATGCTAATGCACGTGACCTCGTCATTGTATCGGCGCTGGAGCAGAGGGCCGACGTGATTTCGAGGGTGGTTCCCCGACGACGGGCTCGAAATCCGTCTACTTGACGACGACGACGACGACGACGACGACTCGTCGCAGTCGAGAAACGTGCGTAATGTACACATCCCGCGTACGGTCTCCACTACGTTAAACCCCACGTGGAATTTATCTTCCTCGGGCAATCGACAACCGACAAGAGACTGGGAAAGAGGGAGGGCGGGAGAGAGGGGGAGGAGATATTAATTTCGTGGAAAAGAAAACAAGATCTCCCCCTCGAGTTGCATTCTGTCTTTTTTTCATTTCCCCGTAGTTGCGTTCCATTATCTCGCGTAACATCGCGCTTAATTCGCCGTTCCTCCATTATTATTATTCTTATTATTATGGGGAAACTGTATGGTAAATTTTATTGCGGCGCGCCGCGCGTTTATCGCGATCCGTCGCTGATGTACCTCCGTCGAGAGAGCGCGCCGGGGATAACACGCCCAATTCGTACATTACAATCCGTGGAGGTTAACTTGGAGTACGTTATGCATGTACATACATTACGAGCAATCCCGCGCCATGAATTTTTATGTAGGTATTATTACGAAACGCTACGTAACCGCGAGGTTCCCACCGGACGGACTTCGCCCGACGATCTTCCGCGCATAATCAGTTCCAGGACGTTCTCGTGCAAACAGTAGCGGGCACTTACCGCGCTTCGCGTCTTGCGCCGCGAGTCCACCACCCTCGATATTCGCACTTTTCAAGGAGACGATGGCTGGTGTTCCAACATTCCAACGCAAATCGCGGCGCGACCCAACGCGCAAATTAGTGCCTCGCACGCAGGAAAGAACAATGCCGTTGGTGTAACGGAATTTTCTGATAAGAATAAGGTGAGAAATTTGGTAGCAGGAACAGGAAGATTCCCGCAAGTAGTCTCCATTCGTTCGATTGTCCTCAGTCACTGCAACCAAGTTTTTGAGCCGGATGTGACAAATGCTTTTATCATTCCGCGCATCACTGAACTTTCGTCTAGTCCCTGCTCAGCCGCGCGCGAGCCAAGGTTTTTTATTTCGATGCGCGAAATTGATCGTCGAGAGGGGGCGACGACACAGAAAACTGCGACGACTCGTACGGTCGCGCTGAGGACGACGTGCGATTTCGAGTGACACGATCTTCGCGGGGCGCGTCCATGCCGTCGCCTTCGCGCGGCGCACAGCGGCTCAGACCCCACGAGATAAATCGCTATATGTATGAACGATCGTTGAATAATAGCCGGACCGATCCAATCTGTCATTCGTTAACCGCCTCCTAACTATGATAAATGGGCCTGCGAGTGGCACGGTGCGCACCGATTATACATAGGCCGGCCCGGTATCTTCGTTGCGTATCTGCCTGGTCGATCCGATCGCTACGATCACGAGCCTGCGCGCCGATTGATGTAAATCAGACAACGATCGCTTAATAACGCCCGCCTTTTTGCGTCGCTCGAGTGCGTTGAAACACGGATCGATGCACAATCGCACAAGCGGCTAAGCCCGAAAGCCGGCTGCCGGAGGGAGTCCGGCTCGCACTCGAGCGTCGAGCGATAATTCGCAATCGCAACGAACTCCCGCCGCAGACGGTTCACAGGTGCGCGCAGTCTGCGAAGACTGAGGGACGCACGGGAAAAAAGGAATCGCTGTTACAACTGAAGGCCGAAGAAAAGGATCTTCTCGTCGTCGAGTGAGAGTTGCGTGAATATTTTATGTCCTCTTCTCTTTCTCTTTCTTTCCTTTTTTTTTTTTCTTGACAAAATTACTCAATCTGTTTTGCAACTTAAGTTAGAAATTTTAACACTTATTTCAACGACCACTTGTCTCTCGAGTGTCCACTTTTCCTCGTGCAGCTCTCGAAGATCCTAGACAATTGTCTCCAGCAATTGTCTCCGACTGACTCGCGACGGGAGAGGTTTCTTTTCGCATTTCGGCTGAGACTCGAGATTGATTCTGGCGATTTTCTGGCTGCGCGCACGACTATCACGAAGATAACCGTATTAGCGAGGATTTTTCACGGGCGCCCACTGATCCGTATCACCAGTGGAAACGGATACCTCGTGCCTTGGTCCGGTCGACCGATGATCGCGGCATCTCCTTCGTTTCAAAATCCACTCTCAGATTTATAACTCATACTATGCTTGAGCGAGCCGCGACGCGAACCATAGCGAATTACATCCCTCGGCAATAACGACGCGGGCTTCGATTTGCGGATAGCGAAATATCAAGAGCCGCTCGCTGGCCGCGCTTGATTTACTCCCGGTAACCTTATAAATCATCGGCTTCTCGCAATCGGCATCAAGTCATCTCTCTTTCTCTTTCTCTCTCTCTCTCTCTCTCTCTCTCTCTCTCACTCTCTCTGTTTCTCTCTCGATTGCTGGCCCGCGCGTATCCTTCGTTTTCGTGTTTTGCTGTTGAGGTGCGCCTTTCTCTCAACGCGAACCAAATGTCAGAGACCCCTTCGCTCCGTAAAGATCCGATTCGACGGATGAGTTTTTAAAGCAATTCGGCCAAATTGTACGGTTATAGCCAGGTATATTTGTTCGTTTGCGCGAAATAATCGAACCGCTGCGTTCGGATCGATGCACACGACCGCTATCCTTTACACGACGCAGCACGATCTTACAAAGCGTAATGTAACAATACACATGGTAAGTCAGTACAACTATTGCCGCCCGCAATGTCTTCGAAGCAGGAGACGCAATTGACCTTTAGAGATCCTCGAAATTACTCCACTTAGAAAAAAAACGTTATCACCATGAAATGCTTTTCTTCTATGCAGAGTAACTTCGGAGGTCTGAAGAGCACTTTGGTTTTTACTTCAAAGATAGGTGTCAACAGTCATTGGTTCATCTTGTGTAATTTTTAATTGAACGAGAACTTTATTACCACCAATTCATATCTCATCGATTTCATGAATTGTTCAGTTGTGTGAAAAACCTAACCAACGAGCTAATG
The DNA here is from genome assembly GCF_010583005.1 of Odontomachus brunneus. Lineage (NCBI taxonomy): Eukaryota > Metazoa > Arthropoda > Insecta > Hymenoptera > Formicidae > Odontomachus > Odontomachus brunneus. The sequence goes on from NW_022639476.1 coordinate 1,723,087, forward strand.
AGAACCTAATCGCGCATGCTGACGCATTTCCGCGAGCGGATAAAAATTTCCATTCTCAGATTCGACGTGCGAAGACAAATGTCTGACGAAGGAATTGTCTTAATTGAGAGCCGAAAAAAATAGAGTTATCCCACGATATTCTTCAACTGTCCACTCGCTCGCTGGCACGTTTATCCTACGGTCAGGATCTCCGTCAGCGGGGATGTGTTGATCCTCCAAGATGCCAATCAGCGGCTCGTGGACCAACAGCGATAGATCATTGGCGACACGTTGGTCATTCTACTATCGTGACAGTTAACGCAAAGAAGACCCTCTCTCGCGCAGGTCGCGCCGTGAAAAGACGTCTACTCACTTATCTCGAGGAGCATCGCATTAAGGTAGCCTCGAGGGATTCGTCCTCGAACATGCGAGATCTCCTGACCTCCCAGCCATCCTTCTTTGCTTAGAGATGAATAAAATTGCCCTTTAAGGCAAATTCCCCGGGAGCAGTGGCGCCGCGCATTCGTCACAACCCTTGTCAGCCCTTTCAGATCCACCCTTATCGAAGCGGAACAACGTTCGATAACCGAATACATTTGGACGAGGCGTGCGCCTGTCGTCTCCGAGAGTTCTAAGCTTCCATAAAGAGATCGCGGCAACGGTTCTCAATTTCTCCAAAGAGACCAATTTAGATAATTTTTCCGATGCTCCTTGCTTTCCTAACGCGTCACGCTGGTAAATTGAATTCACGGTGATCATCTACAACGAATCCCCACACTACAAACTTATCCCGTGGAATCAGGTTAATCCCAATCAGATGTCTGGCTTGTATAAAGTAACGTTATCGGGCGCTGATATGTCACGCAACGCAGCGAGCGAAACCTTATCAATAATAAGAATTATTAATAATGAAGACCCGATAACATCACCTTATACAAACCAAATAATTAATTAGGATTAACCTGATTAGATCCAAGGGATAAATTTCTAGTCGAGTTTCTCTTCAGCGCGCGAATCTCGCCGTTGTTAATTACCGTTGTTCGGGAGAGCGACCAAACGACTCTGAAATTGAATCCCGAATGGAGTCGAGTTTCAGTCCCGATCCTCATCGTTATATTCCGATCGCCGTGAAATCCATTTTCGAGCGCGAATAACGGCCTCTCCCGTTCAAGCTCCGCCGGAGCGTTCTGATTAGGCTCACGATCTCCCTTCTCGCGAGTCAAGGAACAGAGACGTTTGACGTACCCAGTACAAGGCGAACGCCCGTGTTCCCCTTCGGGAGAACATCATTCTGCCACCGGTAGCGACAAGACCACGCGTCGCGAAGGGCCTTAGCATACAATGGCGAGAGGAGAGACCGCCGGGTTGGTAAAGAGCACGCGGCAATAACTTTACTCGCCCGTACGTACCGACACCGAAATATAATACGCGCTTCTCGCAGATACATAATGCAAAAGGTGAGCGCACGAGCGCGGGCGAGCGCGCACCGCGACCCGCTATACGCAGAGATAGATGAATAGATAAATCAATTTATTACACCGCGAGAGATATCTCCCGAGATCGCGCGAGTACACCGTGTGTAAATATGCAGAATGTTAAGCAGCGTAAGACACGCGCGAGACACGCACCGGGATCGATAAATACGCGCGACGTCGGGATTGAGTGGCCGGCCGAAAAGTACACTGAGTGGAAGGAACCCGAGTAGAAATCGAGCCTCGTTCAGCCACGAGAGAGCAGATTTGTGTCTAACATCACTACTAGCTAGTAATGTAACGCTCATTTCTCCCAGTGGTTGGATAAATAAGTTAGTTGATGTTTCAAATGAAATTATAGTTACGTGAAATGAAGAATTGTAACTAATTGCTGACCCAGCAATTCTGCTGTTTTGGAATTTTTGTAAAATTAGTGCATCCTCAATGTTCATTTGCAGTCTAATTTTGAAATGCTAGTGACGATATAGCAGCTAAATTATATATTTTGCGATAGACAGAGCGCCATTTGTGTGCTCTCTATTGTATTTAAAATGTAATGAGCGTTAGACAAAGGCCAAATCGCAAAACGGATTGTTTCAGTGAATAATCAGCCGGCAACAAGTTAGAGAATTTTATCTAGCCTGTACTAGCTAGATGGTAGCTTTTGATTCAGGCCAGCTAGTTACATTTCTACTCGGGATATTTAAAGCCCGCGGCACACGATGCTCGATTCTCTGCTGTGCACGCAGCACGGCATAATTTCGATGACATGCTTCGTTGCATGCAGCAATCAGTGCATCGGAAGCGATCACATGCTCGAGTTTCAATTGCGTATTTAAATGTCATATCGTGTCATAGTAACGTCATGCGCGAAATAATGAACGTTGCCGACGTCGAAATTATGCCACGCTCCAGAATTGAGCATCGTGTGCCGCGGGCTTGAGAAATAAAAAAATATTAATTCGACGGATATTAATAACATGTTTCAATCTATATTTTTTCATTTAAATAGAATGAGCAATTGCTTTTATAAAAAGCTGTAGCTGACAGATTTCAGCTTGAAATCTTGTAAGAGATTTCAATAAAGTGTATATTTTCTTAAAATCTTGTTTTAAGAAATAAGAGTACAAAAAATGAAGTAAAATTTAATAAGACGAAAAATGAAGGTGTGTTAACACCATAAGAAAAAAAATAAATTAAAGAATAAGAAAGTGCATATTTTCTTATTTTTTTGAAAGATATTTAGAGGCATAAAATATAATTGACGCCGAAGATGATTTTATAATTTTGTTGATATTAACAATTTTTTTCTCTCAGTGTTCTCTCGCGTTTCCAACAATGTTTCATTGCGCAGCGAAATCGCAAACCTCCGCAGAAACTGGCAAAACATATCCCTGAGATTGTTTTAAAACTCGGGAGGCACAGCGGAGTTGTTATCCCCCGTGCATCGTGTCGGAAATTATTATCATTGTTCCCGGTGAGTGTATCAACCTTTGATTCACCGAAACTCGTGATCCCTTTGAAGCGAAATGAAAGAATTTCTTCTGCACTTTTATAGCTAGTATGCATGGCATTACATTTGTAATCGCGAGGCAACATGAAAAAGCCGCATCTAACTCCAAACTCAAATCTGAATGGGAAACAAGTTTCAAGTAACGACTCTTGCACGGGCTTCGCCGTCTCCTACATAATTGTCGACTTAAGGATGGAGAGATGCAAATGGGACGGTGCAACAACCTAGCTTATACTGTGTCTTTCGTAAGTGTAGCATATCTTTGACAAACAGATAATTAGCCGAATTTTAGAGTCGCGCGCAAAACCACGGTATCCGCTTTACGTCGCGTTCGCAGGTGTAAATTATTCCCCAGGTATACGACGTAAACGCGACGACGAGACCGCGTTCTCGCGAACGTATCGCCGCGAATAAGGCGGCCGAAGAACCACGGGGTGTCGAAAGTCCGCCTGTATCTCCGCGAACGTTCGCTTCTGCAGGCTCGCTATCTGATTGCAGGCTGGTTTCGCGCGGCGGAAGCCGTTCTCCCGGCTTCTCCTTCGACGCTGAAGCACGGGGAAGATACGTGCCTTCGCGACGAGTTATCGTCGAGATTTATGCCCGGCTCCGTCGAGGAGCTTTGCACTCGCCCGCGTCGCCTAATGAAGCGATCGTCTCAATCGGCTGAGCCAACTTCCGAGTTTGCGCGTTTCTGCAACTTTCGATTCGTTTGATCCGCACTTTATCCGCGATATCGATCTTTGCTCAACGCTCAACTTGCAAGTAAACCTATCCAAAAGGTACACTCCGATTTCTTTCTAATTTGACACAAATGTAGAAGTGCAAAAAATATTTAGGTCATATTTTTTCATTTTGACCCACTTTGAGTTTCGCGGGCAGTTTATAACTTTTTAATGATCTCACTTCTATTGTCAACAAGTGCAACAAAAATACAAAAGAAATAAAATTGAATACAAGATATAGTTAAATAATTTTAACAAAATCGGCATAACTGAGACACGAACCATTCTAAATTTCTTTCCGAAGAGAAAATTTTAATTAAAATTGCTGGATTTCTCGGTTTAGCCGAGATTTCAACCGAAATATTTCAAATCTGTGCTAAATTAGTAAAAATTATTCGAATCTCGGCTAAACCAGCCGAGAAATTCAGCAATTTTAATTAAAATTTTAACAAAATCGGCACAGCTGAGACACGAACCATTCTAAATTTCTTTAGCCGAGATTCCAACCGAAATATTTCAAATCTGTGTTGAATTAGTCAAAAATAGTTCGAATTTCAGCCAAACCGAGAAATTAATTCTATAAATAATTTTTTTTCAACTTTTTACATGTTTAAGCTGGACTGTACTGAAATGTATGATAGTAGTAAATATGTGATAGTATATAAACCATAATTACCATAGAAGTAGTAAACTCGACAATCTACCTAGGTTGCATCTCAAAGCGTTCTTTTTTGAGGACAATTTTATTGAAAATTCATAGTGTATATAACAAGAACTATAAAATTTCAACAAAATTTTTCTCCAAAAGTTTTGGAATACGATCTTGATATACGATATAAAAAAAACATTCAAGTAATCACAATAATTTTGTATCAAAAAGTTAAACGTGCATAATTTTTAAGGAAATACGTTTAGTAATTCGGTCATACTTTTATATGGTCTAAAATTACAAAAATTTTGTTGCAACATTTTCTATATGCACAATAAAGAAATGTGATTTGAGTTGTGTGTATCTTCTACTTCGTTTCATCAAATGCAACAGTTTAAAAAATACGATATAATCCCGAGTTTCTAAATGAAGTTAATTATACTTTATACAATGCTTTTAATGATAATGCCGATCGATTACTGGTGATCATCGCGGTATTCCACGTGTTACCAAACACGATTCACTGACGTTTTCCTCAATCGATTAATTCATCGCGCAAGTCCTCATTCTTGACTAGAAAAGCTACGGTGCTCAGCTAGGGTGCGATTTGTCAAGCACGAAGAGCTTGAGATTTTCGAATACTTCGCGGCTCTCTTCGTCGCAGGGAAGTCGCCGAGATTTCTTCGCGCCGAGCCTCGTGTGCTGGTTCTCTCGCGTCTATTTCTGTCAGCACAACAGCTGACAGAATTTTCTCACCCTTTTCTCCGTCGGCGACGAGTGCCGCGCAAGGACGGATCTTGTCGCTCGGCGGATCTCACAAGCCGCCACGAGTTTATACCTACAACCACGTGTTACGAGCGCGCGCTTCCCGAAGCGCAGCATTAAACGACGCGCGCGTTAAAATAGAAACCTGCACGTGATCGAAGGCCAGATCAATCGGGAGAAACAATCATTCTGGAATATTTATCGTAATAAAAAAAAGGAAAAGAAAAAAAGGAAAAAAGATTCTCTCTCGCTCAGACTGGGCATTCACGCGCGAGTGACGAAGACGAGAGAAGTCTATCACGCTCCTCGTGACGCGCCCTCGACATCGCCGCGGGCGAAAACCGCGGCTTGTCAGTATTCGATTGACTCGCGAAGGACGCCGAGAATATCTCCTAAGAAGCCGCGGATAGTCGGAATTCAGATGAGAAAAGACTAGGGTGCACACGGCGATGGCGAGGCGAGGCGAGGCGAGGCGAGGTGAAGCAAAACGAGGCAAAGTGAGGCGAGACGAGACGAAACGAGACGAGGCGAGGTGGCCGTCATTGGCGATGCATGGGTTGCGTTGCGATCGCCTCCCATAACGCATCAATCTCGCGCGGGATCCCTCGGGAGCCCCGGCACGGCGCCCTGTCCGAAGCCCGGCCGCGCTCATCCGTCACGGCCGGCACTCCCGAATACACGCACGCGGTTTATGCGAGAGAGGCCAACGGCGGCAACAGCAACAGCGCCGATCGTGCGTGCCCGGGTGCGTGCGTGCGAGATTCGTATTATCCGCCGCGAGAGAGACGCCTGTATCATGACCGGGGAAAAAGAACAACGTGCACACGAGCGGGGTAACGCGCGACACACACCGTATTATAGACGTGGTCTGCAAGAGAGACAAGGAAAGAGAGAGGGAGGGGGAGAGAGAGAGAGAGAGAGAGAGAGAGAGAGAACGTCCTTCTGCGCCGTTGTTGCGGTGTCATTAAGAGAGACAGTCGCGGCGGCGGCTAATAAGCGAGAAAGCCCCGCGGGGGTAAATGAGCGGTACGCAGGGATTTCGTCGTGACTGACGGCGTCGTCAGACGCACTTCGAACTTTCGTATCGGGATATCTGGAGAGACCTGTCGTCGATATACGCTTTTTTTTTTCTCTTTTTCATTCGGAACAGCCGGATACACGAAATCGATACGACTAGGGACTATACTGAAAGAAAAAAATACCTTGAGAAGAATGGAAAATATTTATTCGGTGACTGCTAATAGTACACTGAAAAAAAGATAGCCGCGCGAAAATTTATTTGTGGGATGTAAAGTTTATTTCGCAGAAATAAATTTTGTTTCTCGAAAATAAACTTTACATCCCATAAATCAATTTTCAAGTATTTTCTTCTCAGTTATTTGTCTAGGTCTAAATTCTTTTATTTGAATAGAATAAACATGTGCTGTTATGAGAAACAATGGTTATGGCGTTTTAGGAAAATATCTATCTTATGATTCGAAAGAAACCTTTTCCAATGTAAAAAACATATATATGAATCTCTCTCACGGATTCGCGTGGCAAGCGCGCTTCCGCGCCAGGTGCATGGCATGAAATTATTTTATCGGGCGAAATAATATCGAGCAATTTAAACTTTAGACGTGGAAGGCTCGAGCAGCGTGCGCGCGCGCACGCGCGCACACACGCGAAAGGTTCGCGGCGCGCATAATTTCGCATTATCCTCCTCCAGATTATCTTCATTAAACGCGTCTGCGGTCGCGAAACTCCGTCTCCGCGAACGCAAATGCACGGCGGTGAATGTTGGCGGATAGCGGCGGATTTATAGACCACCCGTGTAGAGAACCCGGCCGCTAACGAATATCTCCCGTAAAAGCGCCGTTCGCCTTCGCAGTCGCGGGCGTGAGGTGTTTTTATACGAGCGCTAAAGGGGGGAAATTTTCAGGACTGGAGAGAGACCGAGGAACATCGCGCGGTAACTCGAAGTTACCGTGCTGATACCTAAGTTGCTAGTTCAATATTTTCCGAGGAGCGCTCCCGCGCGGAATGCCGCGCGGGTCGCCGTAAAGAACGAAAATAAAGGTCCGTGGCCAGAAATTCTCATTATAAATGAAAATAAACCCTTCTCACGATGAATAATGCACGGTGCTTGCCGAGTTTCACCCCTTGCTTAAATTGCCCGTGGTTTATGAAAACAATTTTTCTTTCGGATATTTCAGATATCGAAATATCGGAATTATCGGAAAGGAAGAAAGAAAGAGAGAGAGAGAAAGGAAGTCTTCGTGCACGTTCGTTCTTCCTCGGTCTCATTCGTCCCCGTCGTCTTGTCTTATTATTTCTCTCTCGCTCGACGCCGATGGCGATTACGAATTCTTACGCCGAGCAAACTTACGACGACGTCACGTACGGACGGCTCGATCTCATTCGATCTCGCGTTTTTCTTCAATTAGAGGATCGGCCTCTCTCTCTCTTTCTTTCTCTCGAAAAAGTTCCGAGCAGCGCGTGTACGAAGCGAAACCATTAACGAGATTTTAACGTCTGTTAAGAGTATACGAAGGATACAGCCAGGGCCGGTCTTTTGTATCCTCTACCACCTTAAGTGAATAACTCCTCGATCACCGAAATGAATCTTCTCCTAACTGTTTTCTTCTTATTTGTATTTAAACGCATCTTACTAGCTTATCGCTTCCATCACAAAGTTGCATGCACAAAACTGCGATATTCACCGTTGGATTTCTCACAAGCGATGCAGACAAGTCGCATGAAACTTGAACTACGAATGTGTCTCACCGGGATAAGTGCAACGTGAAATCTTTGTATAATTTTAAGAGTTTTCGTGCAAGTGAATAAATTTCCTGATAAAGAGTTCACGTTGCGAAACCTGACATCGCAAAATGCAACTTTCGTATTCCTCGCGGGTATCTCCGGAGCCGGCCCTGGATATTCGCGGCCAGGCCGCGTGTCGGCCGATTCGCCCATCGATTCTCTTCTTTCCAGAAATACGCGTATCGCGATATTCCGTGCACGAGGGTTGTTCTTCCACCCTGCTCGTCCGTCCACCCCCGCCCGCGGCGGTGGTTTTATCGGCTTGGTCGCGCCACGGTCTTTGCATATACGCGAAACGCGCTGTTATCACGTTCGTCCTAATAACTCGTCCGTACATTCGATTCGCCGTGTCGTTTGCAGCTGGCGAGAACGCCGCCCGGAGAAAAATGGTCTCCGGGTCTCCGCGATATCTCCCGATCGCTGTCACGTCCGTGGCCAACTGTATTCCTAAACCCGTGGTCCTTCCCTCGCCGCCCTCTCCCCCCCCCCCC
>NW_022639476.1:1731649-1768416 GCF_010583005.1 Odontomachus brunneus
CCCGTTCTCTCTCCTCTTTCTCCCTCGTTTGTGTGCCACGTCGATCTCGATCTTGTCTCACCATGCCGTATCTCGCGTACCGCGGATCACAGTTACGATTGCCTATCTCGTGGCCTTCCACGGCTCGCACGAAATAGCACAAGCTTCGACGGCGGACGCCTCGGAATACTAATTGGCCGGGCACGCCAAGTATCGCAAAGTCGCAAATCTCAATCAGCCGAAATGAGCCTGCGCAATGGCGAGCTGTCCGAGGGGGTATCTCCGAACGTTCGTAATTTTAACGACATACTCTTGCTACCCGATTCGAAGTCAATCCTATTTGTGCGAGTTTCTCGGAAAGAGCAATTTCACTCGAAGAAACTTGGAGAAGTAATCGAGACGTCGGCATAAGATGATTTGCTTAATTGTCTGGGAACTTTCGTGTAGAAAAATATTTCTGGGGTAAATCATCCTAGCTTTTTTGTCCGACTAATTTAAGTAATCGCCCCTTCGCCTTGTGATTTAAAGCTACGCTCTCTTAAAGTGAATCAGTGAATAGTCACTGATATCAGTTATAAGTATAGCACTGAGCACTTTCAGTGCAACACTTATAACTGCAAATCAGTGTATATTCATTGTATTCAATGTTTCACTGATTCATTTTAAGAGAGCATGTTCCTTCGGATTTACTTCAATCCACCGACGACGATACACGGCGATCTAGATCGACCGCGATCGCGCGGCGATTCTTTCTGCACGTTGATACTTTCGCCGGTTACGCAAGTCGTAAATGCAGCGCGTTTGTGTGTGCGTGTATGTATGTGTGCGTATCGACAACATTTTGTAGGAAGTATTTCATACGTCGGGGATCTCGTAGGCTGTAAAACCGTGAACGCTCGGCGACCATCTAAAATAACAAACCGCTCGCTGGGGAAAGTGTAGCAAGTGAGCGAGCGCGAGAACGCGGCGTCTGTTAAAATTAAAACTCCCGGATTAATTTACCACACCCCACGTTCTCCTTGTTCCCTCCTTCCCTCCTGCTCCGCCGCCCACCCTCTGGCCGCTCCTGCGAGGACCGGGATTTGATAATATCAAGGGCGATCCGTGAGTGGAATAGTCAAGTGGCCGGCCGGTTTCGTTACGTCCGTGTCTCGTAATAAAAGTCACCCCTCTCCTGTAATCTACGATGTCACGGAAAATTCGGACCATTAGGTATGTGGGGACTACGTGACGGAGATGACCGACGAGGTAGCACGAATTAAAAGAGAAAAATTTCATCCCGACTGCCCCGCACGCCTTCCCCTCTTCCCCCCTCCTCCCCAACGAGACCTAAATTGGCGCGTTCAAGTGCCGGTGCGACGATGGCAGAGCGAGTCGACGACTCATGGGAAAACACGTGCATTATTTTCCGCGTCCGTGATTCACAATGCAAGTCCGTCTCGCGCGATCGTCGAAGACACGTGTCAGATTTACTCGAGCGCGTCGGCGTTATAAATCTATCCGGAAAATATACACGCACAACAACACGACGGTTGCTCGAGAGAACTTACGCGTTCACAAAGTAAGATAAAGTATCGTATAATGCGCAGACGCTAATAACGCTAGTACCTAACTCTGAACATTTTTGTTGTCTTGGTTATTCAGTATGATTTAATTTAAATTTAAAAATTTAATTTAAGTTTTCAACGTTGAATATATACGTTCAATATATCGCATTCTTTGCTTCAAAAGTGATACCACTCAAGAAACGCGATTTTCGAATTATTACTACGAATGAGTTAGGTATACATATTAGGGTTGTGAACCGAAAATGACAAAAACGACATTTGATCATATTTCTAAGAATACTTTCTTGTTGAGATGTTATTTGATTAGTTAATAATTTTCTGTCAAATTGAAAAATTGTTTTTCCCCTTTTCTAAGACACTTAATTTTTCGACTTGTGCCACTTTTGAAGCGAGGGTGCTATATGTATGCTCAGAGAAAAAACATGACGATGGCAACTATATAGGTGACAACTATACGAATTTCTTGTATGTTTAAATACTCGTTTTAAAGACCAAAAAAAAGAATTTCGAGAGTTACATATCAATATTGTTAGTATCCAGGCATATCTTCACTTTAAGACTAACGTCTTGAAATATTTTTTACATTAATGTAACTCCGACATTTCCGCCTTTGCCAGCTAGCTCGCTTAATTCGACGACGTATAAATCAGACTTGAATCTTCAGATTTTAATTCACCGCCATAAAGAAAGATAGATCGATAGATACAGAAGGAGAGAGAGGAAGAGAGAGAAAGAGAGAGAAAGTACCCGTTTTGTTTTTGCCATTTTCTCGCGGACGTCGCAGGGTCGGGCTCCGAACGATTTAATTCCATCTAGCACTCAGCGTGTTTTACTTAATCGAGAAGCGTCCTTTTTTTCGTACGAATCGCCGTCCTCGCCCTCCCCCTGACAAATGCCGGTCGAGTTTCTTAGTTACGACGGGAGAAACGACAAATTTCAAAGGGGGGTGCTAAGTATCCGAGATGGCCCGGGGAAAACCGCTCGTCGCCGTGAACGATGGGAGCCTTGGGGGAGGCGGGGGAGGAGTCCCTGGTGATTCAATTCGATACAATCGGGAGTAGATTTCCACGCTTCCGTAATATATTGTATTCGTGACCCTATGTCGCGACACCCTCCGCCCCTCCCCATTCGTCACCTCGTTAACACGCACGATTTTGCAATCGGGAACGTTCAACCGCGGCCGATCGATAATTAAACGACTGATCCGCTAATTGTACGTTTTCCCGGGTCAGTCCAGCCGCTCGACAGATCTAAGTGCGCCCGTTGGCTCGCCGATTCGCGAGTCCACCTCGACGAGCTTTTCCAGTCGAGGAATATCCTGCTACAGAGTATCGTGCGAAACCATCGTCGTGACTTCTTATGCACGCATACATGACGTTACTGCCGATTTCTCACACGCGGCATTTACAACACGCGCGTTCTCTCTTTTTCCTGTACGCTCTCTCTCTCTCTCTCTCTTTCTCCCTTTCCCCTTCCTCCTCCCCTCTCTTTCTCTCTCTCTTTCTATTCACGATATTTACATCGGCGTATGTCCGTGGTACACCCGAGCGAGGTAAATTTGGGTGCAACAACCCGAAGTTATTATCGTGTCGGCTGAGCGTTGATCCCCATTTTTCAAAGTACCTACAGAGCTCGTCCGACCCCTCACGGGCCTTTCAAAGGCTTCCCGAGGCTTAACGAGGGTAAAAGGTAAAATAAACAAGCCCGTGCAAAAGCCCGCCTGTCTCTCTCGCGCTCTTTTTCTTTCCGTCTTTCTCCCTCTCTTTTTCTCTGTCTCGTTCTCTCTCTCTCTCTCTCTCTCTCTTCCTCTTTGTGTTAAACGCACTGGCGTATGCGTCGATACCGATATCTATGTGCCTACGTGGCGCGTAGGGCGCATGTGCATCCGCGCGACGGGCATGAAGGCACTTAGCTGATTGCCCGGAAATTGATCAGGAAAATTGGACGGCCGACGGGGCGAACGAGCGAGCGCGGATACAGGCGTGAGCGGCCCTTTTTGTTGCCAGAAAACACGTTTCGATATGATTTTTCGGCGTCGCGTGGAGGGACGATCGATGTTGTTCGATGCGCTTGCCGCATGCCGACGACGTACGTTTTCGCATTTCCGCATTTCCGCGTGGGAAACCACGCTTTTCGACGTCCAACAGACCGTATCGCTCTGTTTTCTTAACACCTCGCTGAATATGTCTTGTATTATCGTTCTAATCTCTGCCGTCGTTTTTCACGTCGAAAATAGCCGCGGTTCTTGTATCGAAAATACGACTCTCGAGCCAACACCGATGTGTCACATCGCGATCTGACCGATTTTTATCTGCTTATCGTATACGCGAGGATCGAGGCGAAAGCGGATTTCGCGGTATCGGAAAAATTGACGCGCGAGTCGCGCGGTTTCCAGTTTAATTCTCATATTCCACCCTCCCCCGCCGCACACAGTGTCTCGGCGCGTTTCATCCTATTTTACGGTGGCGCACTCAGCTGCGCGCCTTCTTATTGCGTCGCTGCCTGTCGATCTGCGTTGCGAATAAAAAACGTCAGAGCCAGAAACGATTTTTTTCTCTCTCGCCTTCCCTCGCCTCCCCCCCTCTCCCTCTCTCTTTTAAACTAAAGGGGCCACGCGTATATACCCCGGAAAGAGGATTTTCGGCGGCGGGGCGGCCCCGGAAAGACAGCAAATCAGATTTGCTGTCTGGGAAAATGTTGTACCGGATTAGGTTCCTTCCATGCGCCCGGCGGGAAATCCGATTCTCATCGGGAGTGTATTTCGCGGTATCGGTCCGACTCGTCGTCGTCGTCGTCGATCGAATATCCTTCTCGCCAATCCACGTGGCGAACAGTCATCTTTAATTTTCTATACCACGCGGAAAAACGAAGCGGGACGCGTTCCCTCCTCATTTCCCGCGCTTCCCGAAAGCGAAATTTCCTCTTTCCGTATCAACCCTGATTGGCGAACAATCCGAGAATCGTGAAACTATAATATAATTTTCAAGCTAACTTTCAATTTGTTGAATGATGATGAATTACACGAAGAGAATTTTATAGTAGAATTATTATAAAATTTTGTAACTGAGAAACAGATCGACATTCTCCCTGCAGCAATTCACTATTCCCTGCTTTCATGTGTTTATATTTTAAAATCTGAAACGTGCTGTTAAAATATTTGCTACGTTTCTAGCAAAATTAATTCTTCAACAAGACAGACTTTACTGTATGACTCACTGCACTGTTAGAAAGTAAAAATAAAATAAAATTCTCACTGCACTGTTAGAAAGTAAAAATAAAGTAAAATCCTAAAATAGGATTCACATGAAAAGTGGCAGTGGATAACTATTTGTTGCATCAGTAAAGCCTACACAAATGTTATATATCCTATTGGTTTATCCTGGAAATTTCCTATTGGTCTTTTAAGTTTGATAGAATTTGCAGGTTTAACATGAAATATCGATTTAAATGTTCCACATTCAGGCCATCCGTATTTAGAAACTATGGAGCATCTACTCTCGGTTAGACGCTGCGTCTAACCGCGGAAACTTAATGAAATAATAAAGAGACTTTCTCCTCTCGCCGATAAATGCGAGTACCATGAATGATTCGACAGTTAGCCGTTCACTCGTGTGAACAGTCGACTAGACTCAGCTTGGCTCGGCTTTTCTAAGGCAAGCCGCGGTGATAAATCGAAGTCGAGTACTGCGGAACGACGCGTGTCTGGTAAGTGTTCATGGTTCCTGGGTGCCTCTGGCAATAAGACGGATTCCCCGCTCTAATGCCGGGAACCCTCGGACCCCGGGCATAGATTAGGGTCATGTTTCGGCCGCGTCAGCGTTTCCGTGCATCACGCGCACGCCTCGGCGCGTCGAAAGTTTCCCGTGTGAGTTTCCGCGCGAGAGAGATCGAACTCGATTTCGAGGACGATATACGGTGTATCGTCGCGATTCCGTCCCGTGATTTATTCGCGACTATCACAACACGTCGCCTCGACGATCGAATTCTCCTCGAGCTTCTCGTGACAGCGAGCAGTTACGCCGTGGGACTCGATCTAGTCTTCGAGCTGTTTACCGTGTATAGAGCATCGGTCCGTTCGTTACATCCTCGGGAACAGAGACGTTAGCGACAATGCGTCTCGTTCGCGGCGACAATCGCGCACCCTCCCTCGTCGACAAAAAGGAGACACTATTCTTCACGGTGCACGAGCGCTATTCACGACCACCGATTTATCCGGCGTTCACACTCAGACCATACCCAGGGCCGGTTTCGAGCCCTCCCAGTCTCGAGTTAAAAGATATACACCGCGTAGAACCATAACAGGGGAGTTTGCGTGTGCTACCTGAAGCAAAATTCTCAGAAGCGAACGCTCGCCTCTCTCTTTCCACCTCTCTTCCTTTTCATATTTTATCCAATTCAGCAACATTCGGACAACTAATGTTTCGCCGCGATTAGCGGCGGAGATATATGAAGATAATTAAATAATAAGTACTCTTTAAACTCCTAAAAGGGAGAAATCTCACTTGAAACAAGTGAATATTTTTATGTATCTTCCGAATGGAATTTTGGTCGAAGAAATTCAGAGAGTACCCTCCAAATTGTTTTCACTGGAAATTGAAGAGTGAATCTGACGTACTTCGCCGAAACATATTCAATCGATTGAAACATTTGCTCATATCAAGTCAGAAGCCGCTCTGAATTCGAGTGAAACATTCACCCTTGCGATTTCGAGTGACAGCGCTCTCACTAATACTTCGTGCGTAAAACACTGCAACTTTTTCCTTCGTTTGAAGGAGACTCCACTCCAGGAAATTTTAAAGCATGTAGCGACACATGTATTGATTTCCAAGACGCTTGTTCGAACAGCGCTACCCGTTGCAGCTTTCCAACCTTGAAAACCGTCCACCTTCCTGCCCGCCACGCGAAGCTGGCCCTAGGTAGGAGGCGCGCGATCGTTCACCGGCGCCCTTTCCGCATTTTTTCCCGCGCATGTCAACCGAGGAGTTGGCGGGTTTAACGTCGCGCACGTGTGTGCGCAAGGGTGGCACGAACACACGGACACAAGTGCGTGGCGGAAAGTGGGTCGACTGGTGAGAGCTACGCGGAGAGAAGCCCGGAGGTGGACGCCATCGAGGGAGGGAAAGTAAATTTCCGCCTCGATTGGCGTCTCCGACGAGTGAATTTCGTTCCCGAAAATCCGAGAAGGGTGGTCGCCCCCTTTACTCCGAATCCCCTCTCTCGTATACTTTAGACGCTTTTCCTTCTTCCCCCCATTCGCCCCCTCCCCCCGTCCTCTCGTCCTCCTTGGCAGCGCCTGCCGATCGCCTCGGTCGCCCCGCGGCGCGTCTTTTATAAGCAGTAATTCATAACCCCACGTTTGACCGCGGCATCCCCCGTGCGTTATTTATTCTGGGTGCAACTCGTATTTTTTCGGCCGTTTTATCGGGCATCTCTCGATTTATGTGCGCCGGCTGCCCGGACCCTAAATACCGTATGTGTCGCGCTCGTCGTATGTGTCGACCGTATACACACGAATCCGCCGTGCCCACGAATTCATTGATATTCCGTGCAGAATCGTCGTCCGCGCCATTGCGATGTCGGCCTAATGAATTTAACCGTCGTGCCGATGCCCTCTTACCGGTCGGAACCACTTTGGTTCTTTATATTCACCTTCGTCTACCTCCTCCTCCTCCCCCTCCTCCTCCGCCTCCCCGTGCTGCTGCCGCTCTGCTGCTCTTCTTCTCGTCCCCTTCTTCTTTTCCTCGCCTTCTCGCCGCGACTCGCACTTCTCCGGCCCTCGGCGCGCACCGTGTGAATTCTTAAATTTACAATCCGCCGCATAATTAAATCTGTCGTGCCCCTTTCCATTCCCCTTCCCTCCCCCGACCGCCTGTCCGCCAGCATCCGCCCTCGAATCTCCGACGAAAGAGGCGTCGGCCTTTAAAAGCTGCGTTAAAAGGAACCAAGACCGACTCGCCGCAGATAAAGACGCGGGATCTTGCGCGCGGATTTAACGATGCCCGAATTTACGCGTTCTCCGGGACAAGCAAATTACGAGGGCTCGCGAAATTGAATGTGATAAAGAAAAGAAATAGTAGTCGGTCGGACGTTGCAGACAATCGCGATACGCACTCTGTAAGGAAAAAGAGCTAATTCGAGTTCAAGCACAGGATTACTAGAGCTATGTATCATATGGGTAAAACCTTTCTTGTGCTAGAAAATAGAGGAATATTTATTGAACATGAATACTCAATATAAATAATCAAACGTTTCGGTTCAATCATGAACCCTCTTCAGTGATATAAAAATTCAAGGTTTACAAAACGAACTCATTACTCATTAAAGACCTTAATAAAATGACATGAATGTTATTCGCAGTATTATAGCTGACAAGACCGTTACCCGACTAATATTAAGAAGTTCAAATTAATACTAGGAAGTAGCCGTCATAACTATAAAAACCATAAAATAAAATGATTGAGTTTTTATATCACTGAAGAGGGTTCATGATTGAGCCGGAACGTTTGATTATTTATATTGAGTATTCATGTTCAATAAATATTGCTCCATTTCCTAACACAAGGAAGGTTTTACCCATATGGTACACAGCACTAGTAATCCTGTGCTTGAACTCGAATTAGCCCTTTTTCCTATTATTTAATTACTATCATTGTTATTGAGTCCTTATTTTCTTTCTCTTAATAGCACTCTGTAAGGTTCAATTACCTCCTCTCCCTTTTTTACTGATCCGTCTTTCGCGTTACAGCGAGGCTGTAATAAAATAAAAATAATACAGCGACATGTTGCAGCGTACCCGTAGAGTGACGCGAGACCGGAGCGGGAGATTAAATTCTAACCCTGTTTATACGCGGAGCAACCCCGGCGTAGACAAGCGGGCCACACCGCGCCCCTGAAGAAAGACTCTCTCTTCCTCCCTTCTCTCTCCCTCTCTCTCTCTCTTTCTCCCTCCCATTCAATGAGTCGCGTTTTGAAAATACAGTCGTCCGCGATTTCAAGCCCGGGGTGATTATCTGCTCGACGTTTCGACGGGATGCACAATGCCACCCGTTGCGCGGAGACACCCGCCGGGGTTGACCGAGCGGGAGCGAGAGGAGCGACGGATGGGACGCGGTGGTAGGCGCCCCGGCATTTCTTCCTTTTCGTTTTCCTTTCCTTTTTTGTCCAGGACGCACTCTCTGTATTTTTTTGCGCCTGCACTAAGGCAGGTGGAACCGGCGAGGCGTAACGGGGAATCCCCGGGTGCGGCTAATAGCGATTCAGCTTCCTCCGCCTCCCCCAAGTCAACGAGAGAGGACGCATAGGTCCGGGGCGTAGGTAGAGAAGGTAGGTAGGTAGGTAGGTAGGTAGGTAGGTGAGTAGATGGGTAGGTACGTATGTAGGTAGGTAGGTGGGCTGCTAGAGTAGATGCATCACACCCGGATGGAGCTTTTCGAAACCATCGTACCATGGGAACGGGTTTTTAATTTCGGAGCCCCGTTCGTCGAGTGAGCTCGCGAGCCCCGTAGTTTAACAGACGAATGACCGGATATTAAACGTACACGTGCGCGTCCAATGGAAATGGACGGGTTCGATCTATCCCGATTAGATTAACACCCGGCTGCTCGTGTGTGCGCGCGCGCGGATTAAAAAGCGTATGTCGGCTCGCGAAACTGAGGTCTCGCGCTTTCATGTTGCACCGAGCGTGACCCGTGAACTTTCCAAATCCGCGTCGATTTGGGCTACAAAGTTCTTCAATAGTTGGACAACTTTTGCACTCTTTTCCACTCAATAACCCAACATTTTCATGAAAAATAATATCGTAATAAAGAGGCTCTCTCGAAGTTTACAGTAAAGTAAGTAACAAACGCGATTCTTGTATTTTTTTTCGCACAAATTTAAATCTCTGGAGGTTAAGGCTCCCGATAGTAAATTAAACTTAGATCCAAATTTATACAAAAACTCTGTTCTGAATGCGTTTGAACAAATTATGACAGAGTTTGAACTAAAATCTAAGAGTTTAAACTGTCGCTTCCGACAAACAGGGAATCAGATCTAGCTGCGTTTCTCAATTTCCACCGCTATTATCGTCACTGTTCAAGATCACTCAAGCCCAAGATGGCCCAAGGCAAAGGACCCAAACTCTCAAACGGAGATCAGCGCGGAGACTTCCACGCTAACGCGGCTAATTTTCTGCAAGTCGCCGTGCGACCCACCCATCCATCCGTCCATCCATCCGTCCATCGGACCTCGTATTAACGGCGGACCGCACGTCCGTTGATCGCCGGCCGTTCACGGTCGGCGATCGATGGTTTGGATTTGGGCCAGAATGACGCGGAGAGCGCCGGGAGAGCCTTCGCGCGCCCGCGCGCGGTCATGGGGGCTTTTTGGCGGGGCGGGCAGAGATTGCCGGAGCGAAATTGAGGTCGTGCCACTGGCCGTAAACCTCTGAAACGCCGCCACCGGCCGCGCCATTCGGTCAATTATTCGCTTCGAATTACGGCCCTCCAATTGCGCGAGAGTTATAAGAGCAGTCCGGCTGCTACCGCCGATATATACCGGCCGCGGCTCAGCCGATTGGCAGCTCGTTTATGATAACGGCCCTGGACGACACCCGTCCGACGGTCACGTCTCGACCCCCCGTCATCCCCGTGCTCGCAGCGGCGAGCGTAATTTCTCTCGCGCGATATCCCCGTGCTCTTTTACCGTACTAAGGATCTACCTATTTGCCGATCGTCACACGCTAAAGCAATATCGTACGCGTTTACTTCAATATTTTAAGATCGAATTAATACATCGACAGACATTATAAAATTTTTTAAGGGTTTAGACAGGTGCGCTGGGCCAAAAATCCTACGCAAATAGGTATGGAATAATCTCGCTACGGCGCGAGGAGTCGTGAGGAATCGCGACTCCTCATACTCTTTTATTCGTCCTCGCAGCGAGGACATCACTCGCGCGAGAGCCTCCAATTTATCTGAAGTTGAAGAAGCAGGAAATATTTTTTTACGTACCGGCTATCGAGCTGCTTTGCTCGATTACGATCTCGGAGGGTGTCGAGCATCGCGCGCTGCATAACGTGTGGCTCGTAGCGACAATCTCGCATCCCGGCCCGCCGCGTATCGGCGTACAGCACCTACGTAAATGTGCGTGCATGCGTGTACACACGTCGTAAGTCGCGAGTGTGTTGGCGCGATGTACGCGCCTGTATCCTCCGCAGGAGACCTTGACAGGTCGGGCCGCGCGCGTTGGGCATCGTCGCGGCCCTCGCTCGTACATCTCGACCCACGCAGAAGCATTCGTTGCTAAGCGATCTCTAAAATGGATACCTTAATGTGGCTTTCGCAAACATTATTACGGCGCGACTGCTTTTCCCGGCTCTCTCGCTCGCGCAAATAGAACTACTTTATTCGCGTCCCTTCGCGGCCTCTCGCCACCACTCGACCCCGTTTTACCGCGGCTTCAAAGAAGATTCTGCGTAGCGCTAACCGATATAAACCGTGCTCCGGCTGCATGCTCCGGGATTATCCTCGCGGCGTTTTTGCAACTTGCGCCGGCGAATCTAGAGCGCTCACGCGTCTAGAATTTATGTGGCATGTCCGATTTCTCTATTTTAACTCCTGCTTCTTGTTTATCGAGCCTGCATTTAAGTTCCACACAGATTGCAAAATTCCTATAATTGTGGAAAACTTATGAGGAAAATTTATGAGCAGAGCCTGTGCTCTTTCGTCCCGACTTTACAAGTGCACTTTACAAGTGCACTCACTATCGATATCCCCGATATCGGGTTACCTTCAATTCGACCAGTCGATCCGTCATGTCACGACGGTCTAGAAAGTTTACAACGACAAGCGGTGAGATCACAACGTAGAATGGTGAGATGAAAAGCGATACGTCAGTTGATTAAGTTGTAACATAATACGAACATACAGAGAGATAAAGGGTAACACGGGAAAAGGGGTCATGGAGACGCGGAAAGAGATCGAATCAAAGTGGCCGTAGAAAGTTCATAGATGTAACTTACATGTGTACCATTTCGACGCTTCACCGATTATCAGCGACTTCCGAGGAATTATCGCGCTGCGGTGGTCGAAGAAACAGGAGAAGCGGCGAGACGAAGAGCGGAACATCAGTACGACACGGAGTTGTAACAGAATGTAAACTGAGATAAGTCGGGAGAAAGAGAAGAGGGAGAGACAGAGAGAAAGGATCAGGGAGATATGAAGGAAGGAGGAGAGCAAGTAACAATGCTTGTAATCTATAAAATTCGCAATTACTATTCGCATCCCACCAGCCGCGAGCATTCTAGAAACGCTCCCGCATACAATTTCGATGCATTATCGCGCATTATCCTCGACTTCGCAAGATCGATACCCCAGGCTGCAGCGCTTAAAGAGGAAGAAGTGACGATCATAATGTGGAACGACGAGACGAAGAGCGGCGCGTCAGTTGACTGAGTTGTAACATAATGCAAACGGAGATAAGACGAGAGAGAGAGAGAGAGAGAGAGAGAGAGAGAGAGAGAGAGAGAGAGAGAGGTTCGAAGAAGAGCAAGAGAGAGGAAGAGCGAAAGAAAGAAGAAGAGAACGAGTGAGAGGAAGAGAAAGGGAGCGAGTCGACAGTGGCGAGCGGTAGCTGGTCGACTGACAGCGCCTAAAGAATTAGTATCTTGTATCTGGCGAAGGGCGCCACAAATCATTTGGGGAGGCTGTCAGAAATACCTTGAGCTCAACTCGCAAGAGCCCGCTCTTCTCTCTACCTTCTCGCACATTCCCGCCCTTCTCCCCCTCCCCTCTCTCTCTCTCTCTCTCTCTCTCTCTCTCTTTCTCTGACGCTACATCGCGAACGGTCCCGGAACAGGCGCTCTTCCTCTACTCCTCCCTTCCGTTCTCCAGCTCGATCTCGTCTCTCTCTGGCGCGCTGCGGAAAGCAGTAACATCAAAGAACACCGGCGCCTCCGACGCCGCTAATGATATGCGACCCGCCGTCGCCACTGCCGGGCAACCTGGAAACTCGAGGACGCACGTTCCGACCTCCCTTGGAAACAGACCTTCGGCGGAAAGTTCCCGCAGCGGTTTCTTCTCTCAGAGAAAGAGAGAGAGATACGAATTTAGATATTAATTAAGCGGCGGAAGTACTAATGGCAGCTAAGTGCATCGGCGCTTCATGCTACCCTGATTCGAGAATAGCATAACTCTTCGTGTTCGGAAATTCGAGGGTGGGTGATACCGAATTACCATCCTGCCGATCCCTTTCGCTTCGCGTTTTCTCCACCCGTGTCTCACCAACAACTTCGGACAGGGGACGACGACACGGCGCGCCGTAAGACCTCCGTCGCGCCGGTGGCGGTACAAGTTTTCGCGAGTTAATTTGCACTCGGCACGCATACGCACGTCCCTTCGCAAGTTGATGTAATTCGGCGTTACAGTTTCCTCCTGCCTCGCGCGCCCTCGCGGGCCGCTCGATGCGAGGGGCGCGACAAAGTCCACCATTTCAATCGCTTAGGTTCGCGCGAATTACCGCCTACGGCCCTTTACGGCACATCAAAGGGACAGGGAACCGTGAAGGCGCACTCCCTTCGCCTCGCGCGGCTGTCTTAGCATATTCGGATCCCAAGGCATCTCTTTCCTTCCTCCCCCTCCTGCTCCCTTGGTTTTTGCTCTCGTGCCACCTTCACCCTCGCCGTGGAAAACGGCCTCGTTGCTCCTCGAGGAAGCATATGGAAGGTGTTTGACGTGCTGGCAATTCGAGGAGAGAATGCGGAGCGATTGATCCCTAAAAGCCCCAAGGATAAACTCGCGCGTTTTTCATTCGGGAAGGAATACTTCTCGGCGTGGCGGCAGAAGGTGAAGAAGGAGAAGGAAAAAAGAGGAGAAGGAGGAGGAGAAAGAGAAGAAGGAGGAGGAGGAGGAGCGCGCGCGAATAAAGCGTTTATTCAAGCGGAGGTGCGCCGTATTGACGTGAAACTTTTTCTCGCCACCATATGCCGGTTATTTACTCACCTGCCGGCTACGTCTTAATTTGGTGAGGGTCTAGCAAAGGGAGATATTTAAACAGTGTTTTGGGTGACTATCGCACAACATGCATCTTGGAATTTCAATTTCAATTTACACATCGCGCGCGCGTGCAAATGTTGAGATAATCGTGATAACAAATCCCGAGAAGCGTCAATCAGTCGGCGAAACTTGTTCACGTTTAAAATTCCTCGAGTAATAAAATTGTGTATTACTTTTTTCGCTCCGTTTTTCAAGTGAAACTTCATTCCAAAAAATTTAGAGAGAAGCTTTAATTAGTCTGCGAATCTTGTTTAAAAATTTTTCGAGTAACTCAATTATGCAGTAATTCAAATGCTAACAACGCTCTTGACGTTCTTTTTAACACAACGGTAGATCAAGTACGCGTTTAATTAATCACGTGAATCTTCTCGCTTCTTATGTTTCAGGTGGCGGTTAAGATAATAGATGTCGCGCAAGGCAAGGACTACGTGATGAAGAACCTGACGAGGGAGGCGAAGGTGCTGTCGATGCTGCAGCATCCAAACATCATGAGACTCTATGAAACTATCCGGGTGAGTGAAGAGCATTTCGGGGGTACGCAATCGCTTTCGAGAATTCGGGGACGATCGATCAGATCTCTTTATCCTAATTGACCCGCGTCGAAAGTTTAATCGGGCTCTTAGTGACCGAGACGAGTCGACATCTCGCGGCCGATCAGACGACATTCGCGTCCGTCATGCTTTTGTACGACGATCTGTTCATTCATCCGGCTAGAGGGGACTATGTTATTTCGTCTCGCGCATCCCTCTTCCAATGACAGCCACTATCCCCGTCGTAGATTCCGCGTTGCTCTTCGGTCACGCCACTCTCATCCGGTACATGACGTTCGTCAGAACTCCGTGACAAATCGCGAATGTCCCGAAATTTCGGCGCGCTGCCGGAGTCCGTTAACGCCACCCGAGAGAGAGATGATCCATCTTTCTGGATTTAATTAAACACGCCATTTAGCTGAATTTATGAACCGACCGTATATCCAGCCGGCTGAGCGCCGCGTCAAAGTAGACGAGCCTTTCTTCACCCCTTTAACTGTTCAGTCGGTGAAGCGCGCAGATGAGACGGGAATAGGATCGAACGAAAGATTGCTACTTGGTATAATCTCGAATTTGACGCCTCTCTCTCGGCTGTCTCGGTCGTAAATAAAGGCTGAAACCGATGTAACTTCGACGGTACTCGCCGAACGTAGCCCGACGCCGTCGAGGGATACATTCCGCGCGACGTTCGCGAGCGTCGGGAATTGATCTGGCCGAGATGATACCGAGTCCAATCGCCGAGTGCAAACTCGGAAATTATTTGTTCGAGTTGCAATCCTTTCCGCGCCGTCGACATACGGAGGAGGAGGCCTGGACCGGCACCATTAATGCACTGCGTCGTACGTGACCTGGCAGTACGGGCGCGAACATTGACCCAACACGCGGACACGCGAGTGCACGTGCACGCGCGTAACACACTGTACACGCACGCACGCACGCACGCACGCGCGTGCATACATTCGTACGTACATACATACATACATACATACGAATGAAGGAAAGTACGGACGGGAGAGAGAGAGAGAGAGAGAGAGAGGGGATGAGGGAGGAGAAAAAGCCGGGGAGAGGGCTCTCGTATGCTTGTACGACGTAATTGAATTCATGTGTGGGACGTCGATATCAGAGGCTCGCCGGCGCAGCATCGCGCACCTCGTTTACTCTGAAAATTTTGTTAGTCCGCGCGCTCGCTCGTCACGATCGAGTTACGAGGCGGAACGCGCCCGCTCTCGGCCCCGGCACGGAAGGGAGGGAGGAAAAGGGGTGTATACGCGCCGGGAAAGATAAAGTACGTAGGAAAATATGACGGGAACGCGCGGCCCGCCGGATAGCCGGATCCCCCGCGTGCGATTCGAGAATTTCGGAATTTCGGAGACCACCGCGAAATATCCAGCGCGGAATGAACGAGCAGTCGGAGCACGGCCAGTCTGATAGCTGGCTGGCTGACTGACTGACTGGCTGGCTGGTTAGCTAGTCAGAGAAAGAGAGAGAGAAAGAGACACGTGTACCAATTTTTCGAACTAAATACACCGCGAAAAACGTCGTTTCCTGAACGTGATAGGATAGCGATTCGTTTCGAAAACCACGCGACTAAAATATCGAGATGGACACCCTCTAAGTTTCTTGGACTACAATATCGCTCAAAGAGTAAAGTAAACCGGCCCAGTCATTCGGATCCGAGTGATCTTTCACTCATATAGAGTGAACAGTCAACGCGCAATAATACATAGAAAATACACTGCTCGAGTGTGGCTCGAGAACGAGTAAACGTGCGGCGAGAAACGCGCGGATCTCCGCCGAGGGGAGCGATCGTCCTCGTACACAGCGAGTTTTCATAAATGGACAAACGATTCTCCGAATTACACCGTTCGATTCTTCTCTCTTCCTCTCTGTCCCTTTCTTTCACCGCGTCTCGACGGGAATGATTTTATAGTTCGCGGACGGTATTACCCTCCTCGCGTTTATGAAACGCGAATAGAGAAGCGCGTCTTGTTTTATTTAAGCTATCCGTCGAAGGGGAAGAGCCATCGACGATGAGAATGCTCGCACCTGACGGCAAATATGATAATATCGGGACGAGAGGACTCCGCCTTTCTTGCCGTCGCTAAATTGGCTATATATGACGTCGCCTTATATCTCATCTCCACGTCTCGTGATCTTTACGACAGGACGCGCGCGCGAGCCAAGTGCGCGCGTAGGGTGCTGGCATCATTGTCGTCGTCGTCGTCATCGTCGCACCGTGCGATTTCGACTGCCGATTCCGGATTCTTCGTAGCATCTGCGTCTCGCATGCAGGCTGTAAAGTATATTCGTTCTCCCAGGCTGGGAGAGACTCACTACTTTACGCAGGGTCGCGCACGTCTGCCAATGACGTGTCTGCGCGCGGCGATAGGCAGCCCGTTTCCGAACGACGACGATAAACGCGCTATCGACGATGCCGTCCGGCTAATCGGCTATGCAAATGGCCACTCTCCCTCGTATTAATTATTAATACCCGGATTTTGATGTCGCTGACAGTCAAACGCGTCGCTGCAAGTTTTCGCAGTTTCGAATTTATGAATAATTTATGGACGGCGGTGGCGAGACCGGGCGAGAGCCATGCGGCTGTGACCGGCGATGACGAAAACCTCAGCCACGACTGCAAATTCGCGACAGGACACGCGACACGTAGGGCGCGACGAACTTTCAATACCCGCGAGGACAATGGCTCGACGGCCGCTTCCTTTTTTTGTTTTTTCGTTCGTTTGTTTCTGCCTCACGTCGTAAAGCCGCGTCGAACGGACCGGTGGCGAAAACGCGCGCCTTTCAATACCCAACATTTTAGACGGGCTCTGACGTTTCCATGCCTACACGTAAGGAAAGGGCTCAGTGGCTGATTCGAACTTAACTGATAAGCTAGTCGTTTTGCTGTCATTGTTAAGACTTGGCTATCACAGATAAAATGTCGTAATGCTGTGAGATGCAAATTTATCAACTGAAATTAAAAGCGTGCATTCACCTATTCGAGTAGTTGAGAAAGTTGGCGATTTCTAGATATCTTATACGCGTGAATCTCGAGCATTTGATTCTGTGAGAAGATAACCACGCTGAAAAAAAAGTATCCGTAAATTTTTATTTGAGGGATCACAAAAATAAACTTTATGTCCCACGAATAAATTTTCAAGTATTTTTTCTCACTATTTTTTACACAGCTCATATCACTTCATTGTACGTATTGATTGACCAATTTTCTCTCATTAATATCTCAATAATTACCGCGGCAAAGTTCACATAAAATGATGTAGTACTTTCCTATGCAATTTAACAAGTTCTATTGCACATAAGCATCTAAATTCAGATATCCTATATAAAATTATAGAATATGTAAAACAACAAGTTTTGTCTGTGTATGTGTTTGTGTATTCACGATCTTTTTATTTTATATTTTATATTAGGTGTACAACTTTGCTTCCGCCGTTTTCCTATAGATGGCTTTAGCGGTAAGTGGTGGTCGAAATAAATAGACGTCATACAATAAACTTGGGCATCTGTCAACATAACCCCATAGAAACATTAGTCGATTTGTGTTTGCATCATAAAGTTATTCTCGATTGAAAATGTCAGTTTACGAGCCAAATTCTCGTCATTTGCGGGAGGTTTTAATTTTTTGCTTCAATATGAAGAAATCTGCGGCTGAGGCTCATCGAATGCTCTCAAATACTTATGGTGAGGCCGCTATTAGTGAAAGAACGTGTCGTGAGTGGTTTCAACGCTTCAAGAACGGTGATTTTGACGTCGAAGACATAGCAGTGGAAGAGAGAAGGTTTTCGAAGATGCAGAATTGGCACGATCATTGAGAGTGACTCAACAAGCCATTTCAAAATGCCTCAAAGCCATGGGAAGAAGCAAGGAAATTGGGTGCCGTACGAATTGAAGCCGAGAGATGTTGAACGGCGTTTGTTTGCTTGTGAACAGCTGCTTGAAAGGAAAAGATGGAAGGGATTTCTGCATCGCATTGTGACTAAGGACAAAAAATGGGTTCATTACGATAACCCCAAGCGCAGAAAATCATGGGGAGTTCCCGGCCATGCTTCCACGTCGACGGCCAAACCGAATATTCACGTCTCCAAGGTCACGTTCTGTATTTGGTGGGACCAGCTCGGCGTAGTGTATTATGAGCTGTTAAAACCGACTGAAACAATCACAGGCGATCGGTATCGAACGCAATTGATGCGTTTGAGCCGAGCATTGAAAGACAAACGGCCGCAATACAACGAGAGACACGATAAAGTGATTTTGTAGCATGACAATGCTCGACCTCATGTTGCGAAAGTGGTCAAGACATACTTGGAAACGTTGAAATGAGAAGTCCTATCCCACCCGCCGTATTCTCCAGACGTTGCTCCCTCTGACTATCACTTGTTTCGATCAATGGCACACGGCCTGGCTGACCAGCACTTCCGGTCTTATGAAGAAGTAAAAAATTGGATCGATTCGTGGATCGCCTCAAAAGATGACCAGTTTTTTCGACGCGGGATTCGTACGCTGCCCGAAAGATGGGAGAAAGTAGTGGCCAGCGATGGACAATACTTTGAATCACAAATGTATAACCAGTTTTTTACAATAAAGCTTCGAATTTCGGAAAAAAACGGCGGAAGCAAAGTTGTACACCTAATATTTTTTTTATTGACATTGGAAATGTGTACAGAATGTCTAATACAACGTCCCAATCGACGCTTGCGTGCGAGTAGAGCTCATGAAATCGGACAGAACAGGTCTCTACTATTTTGCGTGTAACCGCGATAATTATTCCTTTGCTTCGATCTTAGCTGCTAATTATATTTTAGTTTTTGCTATTAATTCTTTCTCTGGCATGTAATTGCTACATGCAAAAAAAATCTTAGTTAGTGCAAGCGAATAGGAACCAAGTGAAAATTAGGCTATCAGAAGCGATATCTCTGTTTTGAAAACTAATATTTCTGTTGTCGCAACCGAAAATATTCGTCTGAACATTCAACGATACTAAAACTCGGTTGAAGCAATTGCGAACAATTGACTATACAGAAGCCTCATAAAAGAATTTTTCTGTTCCTACAGCCGAGTTTTCGTCTGATCCCTGAGCAACCGAAAATTCGTTTGCACCAACAGAATTGCTTTTTCCGTGTAGATTATTCATTTTATTATCCTAGACAAGATACGGGGCGATACTTTCTTTTCTACGATCGAATGACGAGCTGCCGATTTTGCAGAAACAAGTCGATAAATGGACGTTGATTGCGCGTTATCGTAACATTTATTATGCCCACGACAATCGAAGGAGAAAGAGAGCGTCGTTTCGGCTCGATTATTGATTTCTGTACGAGCGTCAAATGTCCAGATTGCAGGGTAACGCTGAATCACCCTATATACGATAAAAAGCGCGTGCCTGTCGAATTTTACGAAGACGCATGTCGGCCATCGGCGCGTTACTCATGCTCGGGATATCGCAGGAAAGCCGCTTTAAGCGCCAATTAAGGTCATTATGGCCGGCCTACGGGCGGCAGTAAACGCGTTACTCGCGCGATTTTATGTCAGTACCGATGTTACGAGCCGATGATTCGCGCAGGATTTGCCCGTTATGACGTCGTCGTCACGTCCCTCCGTTTGGACGAAATCGTAATAAAAATGTACGCGTCAACAGTCGCATTCTAGTAGCTTATTACAACAGGCACGTGCACAGCGGCCTCGGCACGGGATATTTGCTTAAATAATTCCACAGGGATTGGCCGTCTGACGTTTTCGTTATCGCCTCGCGAAAACGAAACAGGCGCTTTGGACAATCGAGAATGGAGAAACGATCGCGCAAACGTGTTCGGCGAAAACGCACGTTAAGAATTTACGCGACGGGAAACTTGTTGGTTATAAAAGGCTCGTGAACAACAGTGTAACTCCGTGGACATCTCGTCGAGGGTGGACGAGATAATAAAAAGTGCACGAGTACACTGAAAGAAAAGTGCAATACTTAATAAGTGCATTTGATTGAGCGTTTCAGTGCAACGTTTGGTGATTAGTATCGAATATGGTAATAATGTGATCAATCGTCTGATAATAATATAATTGGAAAATAATTAATAGGACAAATTCTTCATGTAGTTGAACCGATTAAGTGGTTTGGTAAATAATACCAAATGATTTCACAATAATTACTAAATCACTTGACTATTATATTTAGATGTACTGAGAAAAAAGATACTTGAAAATTTATTAGCAATACTTAAAAATTTTTTTATTTCACAGAAGTGAACTTCATATTCACAAAAGTGAACTTCATATTCACAGAAGTGAACTTCATATTCGCAGAAGTGAACTTCAGCGCATACTAAATTCAGTGTATGCATTAAGAGGAAAAGTCTGTTTCAAATTTCACCCGGCGAAATAGGAATCTGCTAGCGATAGGCACCTTCTTGGCACAAGCTACCGCGGAAAGAACACGTATGTGCCATACGCTTCTTGTTTCACTCGAAGGAATGACTAGCTCGGCTCTTTTCCCATCTTCCGACCCTGACCTTTTCCCTCCCTTCTTCCCGCCTTCTTTTCTTCCTTCCTCATTTACATGCGGCGAATTTACGTTCCTATTTTGCCCGTACGTCCGTTGATATATCGAAATCGCGTTATCTCACATCCCGGTTGATTCGCTTGGCAAGCATCAGGCGTATCAACGAATCCACGATCCAACGAAACGGCGATCCTTGCCAAGCGAGATAGAACTGCGGGTCTCTGTCTTTCTTCCTCGCGAATTGACTTCGTGAGAGAACGGCAATGGGAACTCCCCGGAAGTTCTCGTTCAGTTTCTATCGGCCAAGTTCTCCCGGCCGCCAATTTCGAGCGGAACGAACGTTGTCACGAAAAGCTTACATTACTCTCTTAAATTAAATCAGTGAGTAGTCACTGATACCAGTTATAAGTACAGCACTGAGCAGTTTCAGTGCTATGCTTATAACACAGCAAATCACAGGTTGTCACCTATAGTAGTTATTACCGCCGTGTCTTTTTTCCCGAGGGTAAGCGACGATCCCGGAGCAATTAAATGCAATAGCTAACCGAACGGGAGATAGAAAAAGAGCAAGTTAGAAATCTCGTTCTCTTCGATCCCCGCCCTCGCTCGACATTCCGGGCGCTCGCAGCTCGCGCTGCATGCGATATTTCGCATGCACGGGCGATATTTATTCGGCTCTCGTGAGCCGCGCGATTCATAATTAAAGCGGCCGCACCGCGCCGATGTGTCCAGCCACGAAGAATTAAATAATCATCGGCGCCCGGGGAACACACCGACTCGCCATCGGCCGGCAGCAATCGCTGCGACCGTAATTCGTCGGTCACGCGCGCCCGACGTCGCCGCATGCATATCGTTGCATTAAGGTAATCGCTTAATCGGCGAGACCCGCTTGCCGTCGCCGCAGCTCTCGCAGTCTCGCGAGTGCGGGCCGCGCGAAATTCGGGAAACGCTTTCTCGATAATTACGATGCGCCTCCGCGCCGGTGCATTTTAAATGCGCGCGAACAATTTCGCGCGCGACCAATCCCGCCGACTCTCGCCGCTCTCTGTCGCTTGTTGCTCCATTTACAAAAAGCGAACCGAGTTACATGCACGGCCGTGCAGCGTGGCGGGTGGAACAAAAAGGTGAGAGATCACGCATGCAGCGTTAACGTTATTCAATAAATTTCCTGCGCGTCATTTCTCTCTCTCTTTTCCCCTGTTATATTTATATATATTTTTAATATTTATATTTATATATTTATATTATAATATTTATATATTCTAATATTTATATAAATAATATCTATATATATTTCTAATCTAATTATTAACTTCTTTCATATTTTCATTTTTTGTATGCTTTTCTTTTTTTGCTTGATTTTTTAGCTTGCTCTTTCTAATACATTTACAGTTTTTCAAATCATAACTGTAATTTCGTTTATTTAATTATCAGCTTACTTATTTACCAAACTACTAGGAGAAACGGGTGTTACATTACTGGCTAATAGTGACATTTATATATTCTAATATTTATGTAAATAATATCTATATATATTTCTAATCTAATTATTAACTTCTTTCATATTTTCATTTTTTGTATGCTTTTCTTTTTTTGCTTGATTTTTTAGCTTGCTCTTTCTAATACATTTACAGTTTTTCAAATCATAACTGTAATTTCGTTTATTTAATTATCAGCTTACTTATTTACCAAACTACTAGGAGAAACGGGTGTTACATTACTGGCTAATAGTGACATTTATATATTCTAATATTTATGTAAATAATATCTATATATATTTCTAATCTAATTATTAACTTCTTTCATATTTTCATTTTTTGTATGCTTTTCTTTTTTTGCTTGATTTTTTAGCTTGCTCTTTCTAATACATTTACAGTTTTTCAAATCATAACTGTAATTTCGTTTATTTAATTATCAGCTTACTTATTTACCAAACTACTAGGAGAAACGGGTGTTACATTACTGGCTAATAGTGACATTTATATATTCTAATATTTATGTAAATAATATCTATATATATTTCTAATCTAATTATTAACTTCTTTCATATTTTCATTTTTTGTATGCTTTTCTTTTTTTGCTTGATTTTTTAGCTTGCTCTTTCTAATACATTTACAGTTTTTCAAATCATAACTGTAATTTCGTTTATTTAATTATCAGCTTACTTATTTACCAAACTACTAGGAGAAACGGGTGTTACATTACTGGCTAATAGTGACATTAGACACAAATTATTATCACGTGGTTAGAGATGCCGATGAGGTTCAATTTCTGTTACAGTAAGAGCCTCTGCACAAGAACATCCATAACATGTTAAGTTAACGGATTTTTTTGTGCGTTGACTTAAATTTAATTTTACGTACAGATATGACCATTGTATTGTTAGTACTTAACGTAACGTAACATGTTACATATATGCTTGTGCGTTGGCTCTAACTGCTCCAGAATTAAAGTGATGCATTTGTACATGATACACTTATAAAGACTCAAATCTCATCGCGCTCAGATCGCGATATTAACTTGTCGTTGAACAAAATTCGTGTAATGTTGTCATACTCAAAATAATTTAGATCAATTGGTACTCCTCTAAAAGTGCATTTGACGTAAAGTGCATACTCTGCACCTGCAACATCGAAATTTGGATTCGCCGGAATGACACTAAAGACACCCATGAGTTCGAAAGCGCAGAAATCCGAGGATCGCGGAATCGTCGCGCCGCATCCTCGAGTCGTGCAACGAGTGCACCGCGCTATCGATGCGAATCGATAACGGTTTAATTTAACGCCTGCTTGCAGAGCGGATCTGTGTACTATCTCGTGACGGAACTCGCGACCGGCGGTGACCTGTGCACGCACATTAAGGAACAGCCGACCGGTAAGCTGGACGAGAACACGGCGAGGCTCTACGCCAGACAGCTGGTCGCCGCGCTCAAGCACATGCATTCGAGAGGAGTCGTTCACCGGTGAGTCATCCGTGCTTTGGCCGCGTCCGCGAATTTTCGAACGACCTGGCGCGGTCCGAGCTTCTCCGATCTACGACCAACTCACGAAAGCCGAGACTTCCTCTCTTTCGCTCAACAAAACAAAGAATCTTGAGGGTCAAAGGCACTTTTCATTAGAAGAGGAACTTTCGATCAAAGTTTTCGCTTGGAGTATAGGATTACAGGAAATAACACCTTCCAACCAGAATTCTTTTTTTTTGAGCGTAGAACCTAATTAGAGTGTTTTTCTTCCTCTCTTTTCCGTCCAGTTGTTATATCAAAGCACGTGCATCGCAGTCTTATCAGACTTATTGCGACCTAATTGCACTGTTAGCGTTCACGCTTCATAAAAGACGTGCTCTACAAAAGGGTGCGTGAATTCAGGTATCATTATGCGAGAGGCACGAGCTCAATAGCAGTCGAGCGGTGTTCAAGACGGCATAAATCGTCCTCGAGATGCAACAATCTCGCAGATCCGCCGTGCGATCTCTCGCCCGCGCTGTACATCCACGGTCCAATAATATTCAAGTACGCGGCGTGTCGTGTCTTTTTTTTCCAGTTGGCCGCGGTGATGTACGACGGCGTTGGCCGGCCGTGCCGTGATCGCAGCGCGTATCGTTTAAATAAAGAAATCGTCCGGCATATTACACACGAGGGAGCACTTTGCGATCGCGAGCGTTGCGCTGCCTCTGCTGCGATCGCGCCGTGTCGATAACGATGCACGTTCCTGTTTATTACGAGCGGAATTGCACTCGCGAGGATCTTTGCTTCCCAGGAACGCACCCTGGCCTCGACCAGTCGATTAAACGTGGCTTCCTGAATTAATCGACCGGCAACGGCCGGGCTCGCGCATGTCGCGCGTACGCTAATTTCATCGGTATTTCAATTTATCACGAGCGCGCGATTTCTATTTGTATAGTATATCATGCACGCGGAGTTCTTAGCTTCGAACACCTGTTACCTAGATGACTATTGTGAATTTCGTCCGTGGAAGTTTTATAGGAAATTTTCTGCTTACATTGATCGTGATAAATAGTTTGTGATAGGACACCCCGTATAAAATAGATAACTTGGCTATGGGATAAATTTCTAATCAAGGCATTTGAATGGGACTCTCTCAGTATTGTACAACGCAACCTCTTTCAACCATAATATTCGTTCTGCAGATCACGATAGAAAAACAGCATTTTTCTTTCAGTTGAAGCAACTATATGTGAGGATATGCCAATTTGAGCATTACATATCGTAAGAATTGTGGCTGTGAGAGTTACACAGATGGGCGTGTATAACAACGGCAATCTCTCTCAACGCAATATCTATTTAATTTTAATTCATATAATTTTGTTTTAATCATAAAGAACATGATTGTTGTAGGAGCAACAGTTTTCTCCGTGTAGCTATGTGCGGCTTACTCCTCGACGTTTGGAAATCCGTTCGCAATATCCGTCTTTCAACGCGTCCCCTACATCTTGTTCTAATAAAAAAGAAAAAAGTCAGCGCGCCGTAATCTCAAGTCGAAACGCGAAATTTCATCTACCGCCCCTGCTTTTCATACATCACCTCGCATCAGCATATTGCGCGAGAGACGCGCTCTTATAAGCTACCAAATCGAAGTAGCGCGGATCATTTTTTACTACGACCCTCCTCCGCCCTCCGCCGACATTGATTGTCGAGGGTGTTTCAGTGCCACCGCGTGCTCTGTGTGCGTTGGACGTG
Source organism: Odontomachus brunneus (assembly GCF_010583005.1). NCBI lineage: Eukaryota > Metazoa > Arthropoda > Insecta > Hymenoptera > Formicidae > Odontomachus > Odontomachus brunneus. The sequence goes on from NW_022639476.1 coordinate 1,756,966, forward strand.
AAATTAAGAAGAGCTGGTCGAGCTACATCGAGACATCATTAGCTACTTCAAAGGAGTCACACAGAGCATTCAGCTTCGAGTAACGTCGTGTGCAGAAAGGGGGGTTGATTTTCGACACATTTGTCGAAGAATCGCGGCACCCCGCAGCCGACGCGGCGTCACGACGACGCTCCCCCTCGCGCGTGAGAAGGCGAGACGCGTAATGACGCGTACACGTGGCGCAGAGAGACGAGCTCGTTCTCGTAGCTCGCGACGGATCGACGAATATAAAGCAGCAGCCGGCAATATGGCGTATGCCGTGGCAGTTTGTTTTCGTCGTGAGCGCAAAGTCTCAATCTCGGATGATAGTGATAGATCGTCGCTCACGGACTCGCACGTCAGCTCGGCGAGGAGCAAAGAATGGAAAGGGTGTCGGACTGTGCGCGAGGGATCTCGCGAGAGGAGGGTTAGGAAAATCGCTATAAGCGATCGCTTAACCCCTCTAGAGATTAGCTTGTTTCTCTTTCTCTCTCTCCCCCTCCGCCCCCTCTTTCTCTCTCTCTCTCTCTGTCTCTCTCGTCCGTCCGTCGCGAGAGAAGAAAAGCTGAAGCTTTCGCTAATGGGAATGGAAAAGATTCGGCGCTAAGGATAGTTAACGATCACTGGCCCTCGAGGATGCGCGTCCTATCGTGTCCTTTTTGCCGCGCTGCGTACACCCGTGGATTGAGACAAAGGGAGCGAGAAGCCGACCTGGCTTCTTCTTCCCGACGAAGACTGTTTCTCGACTCTCTTCTTCGAGTGCGCAGTTTCGAACTCATTGCCAGATAGTTACTCACTTTTTTTCTTTTCTTCGAGTTATCTCATAAGACGATGACAATGACTAACCTAACTGGATGTATATCGATGACTAACCCAGATATCGGCTACTATTTAATCAAGACCTTCGCGTTGAATCGCCCGATCAGATTATATTAAGTAGCGTTTTATCGCACAGATCCCCCGATAAAAAATATCACGCGCGGATCAAGGGTGTTTTCCACGACACGCTTCTATCTTCGTGAGGAAAAGATTGGATACAATTGAGAAACGATAACACACAGCAACAGCGACAGCTCGCGGAATGGAATCAAGTTGACGTGTCGGTCGAAGAATGAAGTTGTTTGTTCTGTATTTTCGTCTTCGCTAGTCGCGCGGGCGGATCTTCCGCCGGTTTTTCTCGACGAGGGAAAATCGCGGGGCGAGAGAGGGAGGGGGGGGGAGAAAGAGGAGACGGGGAAGAGGCGTCTTTTGTGCACCAACCCTCTCCGGGCCGGGACACCACCGAGCATCCGCAGGCTCACGTTTTAATTCCGGCGAACGCCTCCCGTTTGCTCCGCCATTATTCGCCGGACAAAGCGGTGATCCTCGAGGCGCAAGGGCACGGACTTCCTGCGGATCCTCGAGACGCGAGGGTAGGATTACGATTTGCCCGATTTCCCGTCCTGTGCCAGCGCTGTCCCGCCGAGGACTGACAAGGAGAGAGAGAGAGAGACTCTCGACGAAAGCCGCCTCGCATGTTTACCTACGCTTTTACTTGCGCGAGGAAAACCAGTCCCGACAAGTAGCAAGTAGTAAGAGTAAACGGTAAAGCTGTAAATCGGGTGCCGCGCGACTCTAGCCGATACTCGTACAACGTAAGAACCGGTAGCGACGGTTTTGTGCGCTCGCGCGTCTAAGCGCGCATGACGCATCCCGATTACACAAGCACCGATTATTTCTCTCCGCAGCCACTCGTGCGTGGCTGCGTACAATCGCCTATCTCTTTCTCTCTATCTGTCTCTCTCCCTCTCCCCGTGAGAAAATATTATCGCCTCTGCTGTGCCAGCGCCGTGGCGACTTTGCCGCTCGTTCGATCTTCGCGCGACACGGAATATAATAAAGCTTCCAAATATCTCCGCGATCTCTCGCGAAAAGAAAATTTCTCGCGGGTAGAAGTCCGCCCCCGTCCGTCTAGCCGCGTACGAATGTAAGAGGCGGGTGGTGGCCCCCCTGCTGCGAACTTATTCACGTGAAATTCACTCACCCGCTTGTAAGACTCTGAACACGCTGCTACGTGCGGTAGCGTGAGGTCGAAGTTCGCGGGAAGATCAGGCGCGTAGGCGGCGAGTGTTCAACAGAAGCGAGTACCGTTATAATCTGGGGTGAATTCGCAGCGAGCCTCTCTCTCTCTCTCTCTCTCTCTTTCTCTCTGCATATATGCATGTACCTACGATCTCTCCGTGTTTACCTCGGATCACGTGCAAGGCAAGCGCGGAGAGGAAAAGGCGGAAAAGCATCTCGGAAAGTATCAGCAGCGTTAGAGACGTTAATGGACACGCGCACTCGGTTATCCGCCTAAGTATAGTGCTTACGGTGCCTGTATATCCTTCGGCCCGTTATACGCGTAGGTTCGCCGGTCCCGAGTGCTTCCGCCGGCTAATCGAGTCTACGGCTGGCTAATTGGCTCCGTTCGCCGATGACCTTGATCTCTCTCTCTCTCTCTCTCTCTCTCTCTCTCTCTCTCTTGCTCGTCTCCTCCTTCTCTCATTGTCTCTCCTCTTCTCCCGCGGCTTCTTTTATTCTACCATTTCTATTCCACCGGCGTGCCATCTCGCCGTCGCCCGGATGTCGCGTCGATTCTCTCGTCTCCTCCCGCACGGAGAGGACAATTACTCCGCGCCGAGGACGTTTTTCGTGGCATGAGGGTGACAATGAGCGAGACGGCGGCGGCGTATAGTTACAGCGCGTTCGCGCGCATTACAATTGAGGCGCGACTCATCTCTTGTGCCTCGTGTCGCACGACATGAAACAGAGTGACGTGTACGTTACGTGGTGCGGATCGAACGAGCCCGGCCGTTTCTTCTCGATCGGCAATCCTCCGTGAGGTTAATATTTTTTCCCCCTTTCTTTTTCTAATTTCCGATCAGTGTATTAATGCGGACGATTGTGACGAGGGGGACAATACCGCAAATACCGAGTCGAGTCCATTCCCGTCCCGAAAGCCGACGCGAGAGGAACATTCAAATTCCGCACGATCGCTAGAAAGTCCTGGGTGCACCGCGGCGTGACAAAAGGCGACGACACGTGTAACAATGCCCGGATCGCCGAGATCGATCGGCGTGACGAAACGGCCGGCTGCGGCCGATCGATCGATCGCAAAAGTGCAACGATGCCCGCGGGTCTCACGACGACGCGGCCACGCGGTGTGTTCCACGAACTTTAGCATTTGCACTACTATCGGCGGCGGCGGCGGCGGCTCGATAATCCGCGTTAACATGGGAATACGAGTGCATTTCGAGAGCAGAGCCTCAATAACGTATTGCCTATTACGTGGAAACGATACCGCGCTCGATATCTCGCTCCGCTCGCGCGCGCACACCTTGGACACGTCCGTCCGTTGCGACAGCTCTTCGGCTCTCGTACCCGAGCAATTTCAAGTTGGAGCCGCGGTTGAATCGCCGCTTAAGCCGCTTTCATACGGAGCGCGAAACGTCGCCAAGTGGACGGCGCGAGCCACCGGACGACAATCATTCTGCCGAATCTCCAATCTGAACTTTATATATTGAGAGAAGAAAAAACAATTTTCCCACTATAATTACAATGATTTTCAGCATCAACTGTGTCTTTTTTGTCATTTTAATAAAAGAAAAAAATTCTAATAGCAATAGGTGTGTGTAAAGTTATCTGCGGGCAATATGCGTGTAAAAAAATATAGATTTAACTAAATATATCATTAATATCCAACGAATAAATATTTATTTTGTTTTCAGATACTTTTCCTCTCAGTGTATAACACTGTAATCTTTTTACTTCCTCAAACATGCAGTTTGTATGTGATTTATTAGTATCTAATTATTATTTAATTATTATACGGTTACATAAACTGTTGTGTTTGTAATAATATTTCACAATCATTAACACTCCCTTATACTCAACAACTTCAACACCAAACCCAAACAACATCTCGAATTTTGTTTTCTCGTTAATTAATCTCAAACATTATTCCGCATAAGATTTACGGTCGGACAGTTCGCGTGGCTCGTGTGAAATCGGCTTAACGCGGCGCGGTTGTACTTAAATATAACTCGCCGGCGGCCGTTCTGAAATAATATTTATTATGCCTGCTGGAGAGAGGAGGAGCCGCGCACGAGGACGCTCGTTTCCATCGAAAGTACGAGTTCGATTATTCCACCGTGGAGGGAATTTAAAGTGCGGGATTGCTCCCCGATTTACCGCGCCGTCCGTAATGGACACGTTGCTTTCCAAGTTTCGTAATCGATATCGTGCCTCAACCGCACGAAGATACGACAGTCGTCATCGTGGATAACGGGTGCTCCAGTTTTTTTTTCTCCTCTTTTCTGTGCTATCTACTCGACCCCGATCATTTGCAAGAGCTATTACGCAAGGCTAACTCGTGTCGACAACGAATGTCCACTCAGCAAACCATTTTTCCCATTTGAACAATTCGATTGTCGCGACGAATCTCACGGACTCACGTTTCGTCCGAAATCGTCTCTTAGGAGACCACTCCTCCTCCGCTGTACGTACGCGTATTGAATTATGAGTAATCCGACTCCCCCCCTCCCCCCAGTTATCACCTGCGAAATCGCATCGTAAAGGTGAGGAGGTGCGCGACGGGCAGGCAGGCAGGTGCGGCTCGCGCGAGACATCGAACTTGATCAGCCCCGGGGGCGCAGGTGCCGCAGAAAAGTTTCTACGGGTATGAGTCGGACCACGAGGGCGATATTTCCTGGCTTCCCGTGCCGGCAGTTGACAGGAGCGTGATATAGGGTGGAGGAACGGACTCGATTGTTTTTCCAGCGATAAGACGGAGGAGCTGGCGGCGGCGGCGAGCCGCCTTCGGGAAGACGGGACCTCCTGCGGCCCCCATCGCGCGGCGCGCGCCATTACCGCACGGAAATTACCTCGAAATTAATTTAAACTTTCATAACAAGTAAACTGGCCGCCGCGGGACGAAGCGAGATAGGACGAAGCGGATCATCCCGGCGGTAGCCGGAATCGGGGCCCACTTCTAAGAGCCATTGCTGAATCTCTTGTGAAATATTGTGAAATTAAATTAACAGAAAACCGCCGGAGCCGCGCGAACAATCTATCGTATGTCCTTCGTTACGAATTTTTATTGGATCAAGCATGTGAGATTTTCGCGCTCGACTTTTTTTCTACGACCATGATCGCGCGTCGCGATGAAACTGCGGGTTATTCCGAAAGTAACGGTGTTACTTGGAAGATATGCGCTACTTAGGAAACTTTATCGTCAGGATATCAAGTCATTCGGGTAAATAAAAAATTCAGGTAAATATTAAATTCATGACAGAACAAAATTCGTTGTGCGCTGCGAACATCGTGATACGACGAGGTGTAATCAATGTACGGGGACAAAAAAGAAAGCGAAAAGACGCGGAACCCTCTTCTCCGATTATACTAATTTATTCTGCAAAACGTTTAGTGGAGCGCGATTTGTCTCCGGAAAAGAAAAGCGGAAGCGGGAGCACGACAAATCGAACGCACGTACGGTTTGTCCGTTCGCCCGGTATTCAGCCGGGTGATTTATTTCTTAAATCAATTAAGGAGATCTGTATGTCGAGCCCGTGGGGTTGTCTTACCGAAGAAAGAGGAGAGGGAGGAGAGAGAGAGAGAGAGAGAGAGAGAGAGAGAGAGAGACAGAGAGAAAGAGAGAGAGAACCGGGGTAGCAATTCCGGACGAAACCCGCGGTTCTTGCCGCGTTCGCAAAGAGGGTGAGAAGATCGGAAACACGGGCGGGATTGGCGGGGCGTAAAGGCTCGCAGCGAGCGAGAAAGACGAGATCGATAGGTGCGAAGGAAAAAGCGTATAAAAAAGACAGAAAAAGGGGGAGAAGGATAGAGAGAGAGAGAAAGAGAGAGAGAGAGGAAACCAGCGCAATCGCTCGGCTGCGGTTTCGTCGTTGCGAGAAAGACTGAGACTCAGCGCTTTCGAGATTGATTCCGTACGTCCGCGCGTTCTGGCCGCAGCCTTCCAATTAAAGAACGCTCGTAATCCATTAGGGAATTAAAAATTGAGACTATTTGTTCCCGGAGCGTGCGAAAATATTTGGATTATTCCGTCTTGGCTCGCGGCGGAGCCGTATATTACGTGTCTACGCGATTTCCGCTGCATCCCCCGCGGGCAAAATAAAGCCGAGGGATTAAAGCGACCAATTAATCGACGCGTTGGTGAACGACGAACTATGTAAAAGGCGTAGTATATTACGAACTCTCGCAGCAACGACGACGACGACAACGACGGTCAGTCGAAGCGGAGCGCATTGGCAGGCTCACGGTCGCTCCAAGAGAGAGAGAGAGAGAGAGAGAGAGAGAGAGAGACCAAGGACGAGGTTTATTGCCGCTTTTAACGCGATCCTCGAACGTGAACCGAGGCAGCTAATGGGTTAAGCGTTTTCACGTTTATCCTCTTCATGGAAATCGCTGAATCTCGTATGCCAGCGCTACACGTCGAATGGATAGCTCTCGTTCCCTCCCTCCCTCTCTCCCTCTCGCTCTGCTTCTCTCGCGCTCTTCGCTCGGCTCAATCCGGATCCTTGAATTGCCTCGGAGAGAAAATCCGGTCGCGGACCATTGCTTTCAGCCCAGGGTGTATTGGATGCGTCCGATCGAGCGGATCCTGTCGCAACATCCCCTCGGCAAGGAATTCCGGAATTGCGAGCGGTGGCCCGCGTATGTACGTGTGTGCACGCGCACGCGCGTGTGTACACAAAAGGCACGGGTCCGAGAGCTTGAAGAGGAATGACTGTAGCGGAAGGACCGAGGGATCCGAGCTAGGCGGGAAACGCAATTAGAGCTCAACTGGTCGGTGTTAGGAAGAGCTTTCGGATCGGGAGTAGAGAGAGAGAGAGAGAGAGAGATGGGAGATGTAGGGAGGCAGGGTGGATAGCGAACGAGCAGAATTTTCCTGGGGTTTCTGTGGGCGGAGACCGGCAGAGAGAGATCGTTCCTGGCCGAGACGGAGGGTCCTCCGGGCTTCCAGAAATCAATGTGATATCTTCTGCGGTCGTGGAAAAAATTCGAGCGCAGAGAGCACTGTCCATTGATCCTCTCGCTTTTTGTGTGACGCGACTCATGCGAGGGATGAGCGATCTATTTAACCGCGACGTGACTTTAATTACGACCCGTCGCGCGATACATGGGGATATTTCGCGCGTGTGTACGAAGGGTGAAAGTGTTAAGGAGAGAAAGAGAGATCCTAGAGAGGAGGAGAGAGAGAGTGAATAAATGAGTGCACGCCACTTTCAAAATATATCATTTCCGTCGCTATAATCTCCTTTCGATGCGGCCCGAGTCGGCAGGTTTCCTCCCGGAATGAAAATATAACTTCATCGGTGAAGGATTAATTTTTTGTCCCCCCCGGGCGAAATATCCGAGATTGAACGCGCGCGCACGCGCACTCACAGGTTAAAGGGAGCCGCGCGCTCTTGGCTGCGATATAACAGTACCGGTTTAACTTTACAAATCACATGGTACTCTCGCGCGGAGCGAGATATCCGCGCGATATATCCGCGTCGTTTTAACAAGACTCCTCGAGTGCCTGACGCTGTTGCGTTTTCGGACGACTTGCCCGAACGCGGAGCAAATCGCCCGTGGTCCATGATACTTCTCCCGAGATTGTCTCGACAGAGGCACAACGTCCCCCTGTTTATTCGCGGCACTGTGGAGCTCGGCGCGACTTTCAACGGCGAAATGTATCGTACGGCGATGAGATGCTCGGCGGCTTGAGATTTTCGATGGCCACCATTGGAGAGTGAGCACGTATCTGTCGTCAATTATCTCCGATCGTCATGAGCTAGGAAGGTAGACGTTATTTCCGCGTGCGTTTCGATATCCGCCGAAATTACGGCGGTTTCGATTTTGACGAACGTCTAAACGCCGCTCCGCCCCTTTCATCTAATACATCCCGATGGAGCGCGCTTTCAGCTCAAACGACTCGCGCTTTATTCGCCAAGAAGAGATGCCGAGCGTCTCCAGTATATGTGCATACACACACATATACATATATACAAGGTGTCCGACAATTCGCAGCCGCGATGTATATGTAGAATTTGTCAAACTGAATGCAAAGTTCCTCTATCTTTCGCGCACAATCACGTAAAATTTCGATCAATGAAGATTGGTGAAGGATGACGTGTGATACGCGACAGACGAGCTGTGACGAACGACGTCGTCTGTCATGTAACATTAAATCAAACTGAAGAACAAGGTCTTCTGCCATTTTAGAAGATGGCCATGTAGATATTTTTAGTTATCAATTCAAGATTTTATCGTTTGCGAAATAATGGAGGAATTCTGTGTTCAGTTTGCTGAATTCTACCTACACAACGCGGCTGCGTAACGAATTGCAAGACACCCTGTATACATATCGGGTAAATGCAAATCGCGGGATTTTCATCCGACCCGCCGCAGCGATGCGACGCGCGCGAGTGGATCTAAAAGCGTATCTGCGCGAAAACATCTCGAAATACATTCAATACGGTTCGACGGTTATTCGCTCGCTTTTGAGAGAGAGAGAGAAACATAGCGAAGAAAAGGCGAAGCGGGACTCCCCAGAAATGAATGAGCGCTTGCAGAAGGCTTCTTCATGAAAATACGCGCATCTCCGCGCTTCTCGCGTACCCGTCGACGTCGAACCGGAAGTGCATTTTGGCTTTAGTCCTGCATCGAGTCGATTCAATTTCCGTGGGAAAAATAAAGCGCTCTCCGTCGCATCTCTTTCGTTGCATCTGGCATCTGGGGAGATTCGCGCGAGCGAGCGAACGAGCGAAGTGCGGATTAGCGCGATCGATCGCGCAAGGTCAGCCGGCATTGTTAATGCGCGGCACGCGCTGACGCCATCCGGCTGCATTTGCATACAACGGAGGAAACGCGCTGCGCTGTTGGCCGCAGTTCACCGTTACGTACCGCTAGGGAGCTTTTCCCTGAACATCGACGAAGGACATCGCCACGGCGAAAGGACTTTTTCATTCGAGGGGCGAGAGGGTGAAGAGAGATCTCGTACTGAGAGAGAAAGAGAAACGCGCGCTGCAGAAATCGAACATAATTTCATTTGATCTCGAACGCAATCCACACGCAGAAAAGTATCATTCCGCTGCTAAGAAAAGCAATTACTCAGTTTGCTTTCCTCTTTTTAAGTAATGGTCATTTTTTAAAGAAAAATGTTTTCTTGATAACAAAATATTCCTAAAATATATTCATCACAAATCTTAGAAAAGTCCAGAGAAATTCTTGTCTTACTTTCGACTTCAATATTCCATTTAACGCCTACTTTGATACTCTGAAGCCTATATTAACCTCTTTTGATTCTATTTAATCTACTGGCTTTGTTGAAAGGTCCTCTTTAGAACAAGTGACATTTTGTGCGGTGTCTGTCCCGTTTAGAGGCGTTAAGTATGACTTCAGTTTCCACATATATTTCTGATCCTCTGAAGAATTAAAGTATACAGAATATGTATGTTAGAAAATTCAGGTCGAAAGTAGAGCTAAAATTTCGAATTGGGCACACTCTAAATTTCTTGGAGTAAGACTTCACTCCAAAGTAGTGAAAATTGCGCCAGTCAAAGTTAGAGCGAGAACTTCACTCCAAACGAGTGAAAATATTGCTCGCTTGGAGTGAGTTCTCACTCGTTTGGAGTGAAATTCTCGCTCTAACTTTGGCTGGCGCAATTTTCACTACCTTGGAGTGAAGTCTCACTCCAAGGTAGTGAGAGTGTAGACTCTATCTAATAAGAAAACCGAATTTTTGTCGCATTTAATGTGTTTCTGACGAACTTATGATAAATCTATGAATATACAAATTTACGAAATACTTTCTTGAAACAAGTAACATTAACTCGAATGTTACTATATTTTTCCATGCGCGTACGCGAAGTTTTTACTTCAAAGTTAGCGGGATACCCGACGTTAAGGATGAGAAGCTGTCGCAGACTGCAAGAATGAAGCAATCGTGAAAGATTGATTGAAGGAAGATCCACGAGAGATACAGTCAACGAAAAACATTGAGGGATTACGGAATGGCCGAATATAATAAGCATCACGCATCGCGTATGATGCAACAGGCATAGCAGCCGCCGTGAAAAAAAGAAACGAAAAAAAAATTGACACGCGCATAGAAATAACGAGACTCGCCAAAAAAACGCGTTGCGTCACGATCCACCTACAAGAGACGCGCCTTCGAACGAACTTCACGCGTCCAAGTACAGCGAACGAGTGAGCGGGCAGTTCCGCGTCTCGTTAATTTGCAAAACAGATACGTTTTGCGAGCCGAGAGAGCGGTCCGCGAGCGGATTATAGCGTAGCGTTGTTTCATTTCTCTCTCTCTCTCTCTCCTCAATTTTTTCGCCGAGCGTTTTATATCGACAGTCCAAGGCTGCTCGCCAAGTCGCGAGCACCTTGACCGTCGTTTCTCTTAATCATCTATCTTAAACCTTGCGCAACGACGTGTCGGTCCTGTCGCTCTTTCAATGAATTTTAATGACCGCTGCAACGCTTAAAAGTCGCGGCGCGTAAAGCTAGACGTACGCGTTCAGGTTTGCCTCGCAGGAAAGCGACGGGATTATCGGCGGCGGTTTCTGCCATTTTTTTCCTTTTGCTTTTTGTCTTCTTTTCCCAACATCCTCCTCCCTTTTTCTCGGCCTCGTCAGCCTCGGAGATACCGTCGCCGTGTCGATTCCTCCACGGTATCGGCACTGGTATTAATATGCACCTGCTTCATTAGCCGGTATATCACTTCATTAGCACCCACTTTAACGCAAACGGCCTTTCACCCTCGCTCGAGCGCTGATCAGCTTAAACGCGCGATGACTCCCTCGCGACGGAATTATTTTGGCTTTAATGATTCCGCCAACCTGACTTTCACCCCGAATGTTACCGATTATCCGTCTGTACATTTTCATCTCAACTATCGTGCAAGATAACACGCTCAACATTCATATGTAACAGCAATAAAAAGAGCGATAAACGTAAGGAAAGAACGCAGCGAAATTTTCTGGGCAGAAAGGCCGACTGCAAATTTACTTACAAAGGAGACTCAGAATGGCGCAAGAAAAAAAAAGAAAAGCGCGGTGCTTAAAACATTCCGTGTAGAAACGGGTACGATCGCGCAAAATCCGCATCGCAGTCGGCAAAAGGAAGGGAGAAAGAGAGGAACACGCACACGCGAGTCGTTACGGGAGTAATATCGCCGCATGCCTCGTAGTAGCCTCGCACAGCGTACGAGCATTGTCTCGATAATTCGCGAGCGAATTTGTCCGCTTCCTTCGTCCCGCACAACGCCCCTTGCTAAGAAAACGCGCGTAAATACGCATAACCGGTCTGGCACGCTTTATGCACTCGATAATGGCGCATTTGCTCCCCTCCGATCCCTCGTCGTCGAGTGCATCGTTCGCGATACAGAACTCGCAATAGGTC
>NW_022639476.1:1768426-1772029 GCF_010583005.1 Odontomachus brunneus
CCTTCCTTCCTTCCTTCCTTCCTGCCTGCCTGCCTACCTGCCTGCCTGCCTTGTAAGCTCACCCTAACCTTCCCTCCCATACACACTCGTGCACAATGCACTCGCGCGCACTCCGGATATGGAGTTTCACCCCTTGAGATCGCTTCCGCTTGTTAATCCGTCTTTTTATATCCCCCGCCGCCGAGTGTATCGTTGCTCGGGCGGCCTCGCGTCACACCTCGCGATGTACTCCAATCCCCCGTACGTCCCTCGACGATGACGACGCTCCCGGACAGAAATTGTAAACTTGACGTTACGATTGCGAGATTGGCGGGCTGCCACGAAGATAGCAACGCACCACGTACGTAGATGTACACAGTTATCACGCGGCGGCCGGCGTGCCGCGTTGCACGGGGTCGACTGATCGAGGAGGCAGAGGTGGTACGAAGTGGTGGCGGTGGCGGCGGCGACGGCGACGGTGGCGGCGATGGTGGCGGTGGTGGAGGCGGCGGTGCAGGTGGTGGTGGCGGCGGCAGTGGTGGTGCTGATAGTAGTGGTGGTAGTGGAGGCGCACGCCTCGCGCATAAGCCGCGCGTTCATATCTACAAGCGACCCAATCTTCAAACGTTGTCCTTGCTCCCTCTGACTCTCTTTCTCTCCCTATCTATTTCTCTCTTCCTCCCTCCCTCCCTCTCTCTTCTTCTCTCTTTCTATCTTGCGCTCTCACTCTCTCTTTCACTCTTTCGATGCTTCTCCCTCGCGGTTTCGTCCATCCGCACGCTCACGTCGTTCCACCTACGGCGGTATCTCTACCTCCGGCTTTGCCCCTTGGTCCTTAATCACCCGAGCGCACGGGGAAGCGCTGAATGCCGAAGAAATCGTCGTCATTCTTCCTGTTTCGATAAGGAGCGTTGACGAGTTCCTCGCCATTCTATTTCACGGCCGATGGATCATAAATCGGCAGAGTCGGTGATAGCTCGGTTTAACTATTATACCGAGGGTATGTTTCGCGTGGAAGTATATTTCGTGCGCTCTCTCTCTCTCTCTCGCTCTCGCTTGCTCTCTCTCTCTCTCTCTCTCTCTCTCTCTCTCGCTCTCTCTCGCTCTCTCTCTCTCTCTCTGTCTCTGTCTGTCTGTCTCTCTTTTTCTCGTCCTCTTCCCTCCTGATTTTCCTTTCCTTTCGCCCATACTCCATTATGTAAATTCTTAGCCGGCTGTACGCCGCGCCACGCCGCACCACCGCCGATACATTATCGCATGTTCCTTGCCATATTGAATAACGAAGTTATGGCGGGCCCGTCAACCTTCGCGCGACTACAACCGCGGTTAATTGGCTTTCTCAAATTTTCGTCCGTAAACTCTTCTAGCTGCACCTTTTTGCGTCTATTTGTCGTTCCGTTCCCGCACGGAGAGTATTTCGTAGCAAAAGTTACTCTAGAATTTTATAACCGAGGAATGGATCAATGTTCCACAGTAACTGTCTCTGTCCTTTCGTTTCATGTGTGCTACTTTCAGAAATTAAAATGTGCTATTAAGAACTCGTAGCTCTAATCTTGGACATTCTTGTTATTTTGATCTTGACGAAAGTCAAGACACTAGTCTAACACGATCAGCCCTAATCGACCTCGTCGGCTTCCCAACGCGCAAACCACATCTCTCTTCCTCCCCGTGTCGGTCAGCTGGGCTTATCAAAAAATCGCCAGCACTTTTTGCACGACGTTGAAGCGTAAAACACGAACTTCCGCGATGGGCATCTTCCCTCTCGCACGCGGCGCTCGCTATTATTGTTCGTTCGCTTTTATCGCCGCCACGGCGTAATAATAAACCCCGGTGCACGAAAGGGGGAGGGCAAGGGTTAGGAAGGGCGGGGAAGGGGGCAGGGAGGCACAGCACGGTGGGGTGTAGCCGAGGAAACACCGGAGGAATATCGCTGGGACGATTTCACGGAAGGCTACCCGCGATAGAGCGTATCCTGTTACGAGGAAACGTAAGGCGGAGTGACGCGCGAACGATTATCTCGTAGACGAGACGAGCACCTTTGATGTTTTCCCGTCTGTGACACGAGGACGCACACGCTCGTTCGACTCCCGTGACTCTATTCAGCGAGCTATTCTCGTCCCGCGGGAGTATCCTTCCGGAAAATGCCGTCTGCATCGCGTGACGCTTTTCTCGGAGGGAAACTGTCACATCGGTCGCGGGCGGCGTACTATTTATCGCTGCACTACCTGACTGATAAGGCGATCGTTATTTCAGATTAATCCAATGACATTGATGTTTAATGAAGTGAACATGATGTCTCAAAGAAAATACGAGATAAAATTTACATAATTATGCGCGACATCCTGTGATGCATTCGGATTATTGTCAATAATATTTGCGCGCAGCAAAAAATAGAAATCCATTGATATTTCGCTTTTCTCTCCGTTCTGCCAAATCCAAACTTATGCCATAAAGAAGTACATGATATACCGAGTCTATCTCATATGTCTATAGACATATCGTCGATTGTGTTTTCCAAAATTCGTAGTGTGTTTTCCCACCGTATCGTCGCGCGTAATCACTGCTCCGACCGGAACGTGGTTGTCGCGACAGTGACGCGTGGGATACGACGTGAACGAATAATATGTAGTCGTAGGATTTACAGTATCTCGGTAACCTCCGCAGAAACCCTCCCCCCTCCCCCCTTAGGACCAGGATCTATCGAGGCGCGCACGTTTCCGCCTAGATAACGGTCGACAGCACTCCGCGGCGCGAGAGTTTTTTAAGTCCGCACGGCGCGAACGCGGCGCCACGAAAAGCGCCGTCTCGGCGAGTTTATAGTCGAACGCTATAAAAGCGAAAGAGCAATATAAACCCATATCCGGGCAAGCTTGCAGCGGAATGGCTAGGCCAATCTCGGATATCTTTCATCTTTTGCCGCTCCCCGACCAGCGAGAGACCCTCGTAACCGGAGTACTTCTGGTAGAGTCATCCCCCGTCCTCGCCCCCGCCTCGCAGCACCTTGTTTTCCTCGTAGCCCTCCCCCACTCCCCTACCTTTCCTGTCGATACATCTCTTTCCATATCTTCGCGTTTCTCTACTCGCCTCCATCGACTACTTGGCGGCGACGGCGGTGTCGGCTCGCTGTAATCCACAAATTCCCAATAGATTGATCGTAAAATTGACGTTCATTGACTCGTGGCGTACCTGAGAAATCGCAGACGCGAGCCGCCGCCGCCGCCGCCGCCGCCGCCGCTTGCAAATTAGTTACCACGATCTCCGGATAATCCCCGAGGATCTCAGAGAGCCGCTCGCGCTACCGTACAGGATATCCCGTGTAATCTTACTTTGGCCATGATTTTACCGTAACTTTAATTTTATTTTGCACGACAACGTGATTTTCCGAAGAGAGTTTACTTTGATAAAGGTGCGTCGCGTCCACGAAATTAAAGACGAATTTGTTTTAACTTTCTGCCATATTAAATCCGAGACTCGAATATTCGATCGCTCATCAACTTAAACACTAAGAAAAATATGATTGATCTAACTAAAATTATAATTATTTTCGGCCCTAATCATATATATATATATATATATATATATATATATATATATATATATATATATATATATATATATATATAT
>NW_022639476.1:1772186-1850755 GCF_010583005.1 Odontomachus brunneus
ATATATATATATATATATATATATATATATATATATATATATATATATATATATATATATATATATAATTAGGGCCGAAAATAATTATAATTTTAGTTAGATCAATCATATTTTTTTCTTAGTGTTATATAAAAAAAAATATATATATATATATAGTAGCAGTAGTATACACACAAAATTATCATTACCGATTATAGTAGAGTCTGATAAAAAAATGGTTTTCTCGACCATAATTTATAGAAGTTACTTCCTTGTATGATTATAGTGACAAATACTAAATATATTTTCTCAGTGAACAATCCTCCTATTTATTACAAAATAGCGCAAATCTATTTGTAGATTTTTATATCATTGCGCTGCTATCTTACAGCTGAAGCTTTCCTGAAAAATCTCTGAATCTCTGAAAAAATGTTGATTTTCAATAAAGTGATGGTTTAAAGTTACTCCCCTTCCCTCATCCCGAGTCTAATTAACCCAAATTATACTGCATGTCTCAAAAAAATTATGATTTAATTAGCGTTTATTGCTCGCAACTCTTGATGCACTTTCGCGCCTTTGGACTATCCCCGATGCGCGGAACAAGTTAAATAACATCGCCGACACGACTGGACTCCGGTGACTAATGTCGGAATTTGTGAGTTCGACGAAGAGTGATCTCGGTCGTTCGTATGAGAAAGAAAAGGGGAAGGTGGAATCAGTGAATCCGCTGGTGGTTAAGGGAAGACCGACGAGAAAGGAACGGAGTCTTCGAGACGGACTAATTTACACGAAGATTGACGCGCTCCCGTTCGGTCTGACACGCTCTAATGGAAAAGATGTGTCTCTAATATCACTGGCCGATCGACCATCGGGAAACTATATCCGTTCGCGACAAATCCCATCGACGGAACTTTCGACTTGCCGCTACTTTCCTCGTCGATACGGCCGATTGACTTCGTTTCGGTCCTACGTTCGCCGAGGGATAAGGGCTTTTGCACACATACAAATCGCCATACATGAAGAGAATATTGTAGTAAAAATGCAATTTTAGTAGTCGGGAATAGACTGGCACTATTATGAAAATTATAATAAAACATAGTAAAAATGACCATAAATGTAATAAGAGTTATAGTGTTATAATAATATTTATAATTATTTTTACTATATTTCATTACAATTTTCGTAATAGTGCCAGTCTATTCTTAGACTATGAAAATTGCATTGTAATTGTTACTACAATATTCTCTCCATGTAGCCATAGATATAAGACGTAAACTTTAGCTGAAGAGCCAATCAGAACTTTGTTATAGAGTTTTGTGTATTCTATAAGAAGATAGAATTGATGGGATCTTATCGCATGCAAGAGTAACCAGGATTCACCTGGTTGAAATCCTAGTTGCTCAGTTAAAATCCTACTTATACGGTCACGTCGATCTTCTTTCAGTCTCGAAGAGTGCTGAAGCAATATCCCGATTGATTCTTTAGCTTGAGCTTACGTCTCACGTCTACGGTTACGGCATTCCTTGTACGAAAGCCTAGAACTCTCGAGGTCGAGGAACAAATGGACCGATTGATCGTGAATTTTTCCCAAATATATCGCGCGATCGCGATGGCGGATCTCTGCTTTTTGCAGATTACGCGCTGCAACGCGGCGTCCTGCAAAATTTACTACAACGCCCGTACGCGATGAGTGAAAGTTTAA
The DNA here is from genome assembly GCF_010583005.1 of Odontomachus brunneus. Lineage (NCBI taxonomy): Eukaryota > Metazoa > Arthropoda > Insecta > Hymenoptera > Formicidae > Odontomachus > Odontomachus brunneus. The sequence continues at coordinate 1,773,868 of NW_022639476.1, forward strand.
TATTAAATCCGACGCAGTCGCCGCAATAGCATCTGCTTTTCGCGCATACGATCCGCCGATTCGCGCCACCGCCAAGCCGTCGGTGGTGGTGCAGTCTTTTTCCCCCAAAATTGAATTTCCAGCCCGAATGGCCGCGATCATACCATCACACCGCGTACGCGCTGTAAAATTTAACGCTCGCAATTACGAAATCCGCACTCACCGCGCCGCGTCGCATTTTCGCCGGCGCGCACGGTGGATATATTCGATTACAAATTGATCGTTTGAACGGGGGCCGAACGCTCGCGAAACAATGAGGATTAACGAGTGCTCTAATTCACCCTTTCCGTTATGAAAAGATAAAAGTAACGAATAACGCCGCGCAGACGTTTTTATCGTTTCACCGTTCGACCCGTGCATTCAAATTCATATTAAAATACCGCCACGAGATTTTCGTCGCGTGTTTCATTGCACACGGATGCATTAAATAAATACGGCCTTTTTTAGCGCTATAGTAAAATTGCAGCAAATTAATGGCGATGGCGATAAACGACCGCGAGCGGTATAGAGTTATTTTTGGCCTCATAAGCCGTATTTTCTGACTGTTTTGACACAAAAATAATAGTGATAACATGCATATAAGATTATTATTACTAACGTCACAGCAGAATTTAATAAAAAAATAGTCTACTTGACCACAATTCACAGAAATTATTTCTCTACGTGATTGCAGTTACAAATGTCAGGTATTCCTTTCTCAGTGCAGCTGCCCGCGACTACTGGAGGGTTAAAGGAGGGAATCCGAACGCGTGACCTCGCATGAACGCTTTGCTCTCGCATACAAATCGCGTGAAGTAGAAATCGCAGGAACGAGAGGAGTTTCGCGAATATGCGTGCGGCTCCTAGGTCAGGCCGAGCGGCGTGCAACGACCCTGCGGAGTCGATAGCGCCGATGGCATTCGACGTCGCGATGCTCCCAGCGGCTCCCTCAGCCCTCCCTTCTTCATCTGTACGTTGAACCTGAGGGGTTCGTACGTCGCTCTCGCGCGAGAATCGCACCCCTTCAAGGCTCCATGACCTCTCGGCAACCTTCTTTGCCTCGTCCCCGTCCTCATCCTCCCCGTTTCCCTCCCTCTCGTCGCCCGCTCGTAGACTTTGCTCTTTCACACACGCTCGCCCACGCACGCCGCGAAAGTGCCAATGCTCCTGACGTCGGACGCCTCCCCCCCCCCTCATCCCCATTAATTCCCGCCTCGACGCCCACGACCGTGTTTTCGGTCTTAACCCTTTGTCAGCCGACGAAATTCAACGAGGTAGATACACCACCTCTTCCAGTTCGCCGTGTTTATAATGCCATTAAAGATCTCCCCGATCTTTAACGAACGTTACCAATTGACTTCTCCCGGCGAGGCTGTTTTATTTGATAAAAGAATCTTTACCGCATATTTCTGTATCGCGCTACAGGCGACTCTGAACTATTTTCTTGATTTTCTTAATATTAATTTTGAAATTTACACTGTTGTTACATTCTGAGAGAAAAATATCTAAGGAATAAAAATACTTGTTCGGTATATACTGGCAATATATTTACTTATACCAATACAAAATATTTTGCAATTAAAACAATATACATCTTAACACTTCAGCTTCTCAGGAGAGCAATTGCTTATTCACTTTATTCAAATGAAGGAATTTATAGTTGAAGAGCGCTATCCAAAACATTTTTTTCAGGAAAATTTTATTGAAAATCTATAATTTACATTGTATATATTTATAAATATTTAAAATTTTCCTGAAAAATGACCATTTGAAGTCTAAGTAAATATGTTACTCGCCGAATAAATATATTTTATTTTTTAGTTGATAATTTTTCTCTCACAGTATATGTATATCCACGCGCGTGATAATTGGATGGAATCATTTGCTCACGCTTATATCGCTTTCTATATCGAATAGATGTCTACTTTATTCACTGAGTCTCTTTATTCGTGAAAATATTTCGCGCACCCTAATAGAGTCAACCGGCCAAGCTCTCGGGATCCAATGGAATTTTTATCGGGCATAAATTGTCAATGAAACGTTGTCGACTTTCCGGAAAAATATATCCCCGGCGTAAGATATTTCGATATTTCTCTTCGCACAGACACTGTCAGCTTTAATATCGATTTCGCGGTCTGAAACCGCCCGAGCGCCCAGCCGGGGTACCGTTCGAGTGTATTTGACTGGAAATTGACCCTTAGGAACTTTTAATGGGCACCCTGCCACCCAAGCCTCTTCCGCTCCTCCTCTCTCCCATGGCCCTTCGAGACGGAGCTCGCAAAAGATTTCCTCCAAACGCACGTTCGGTCCGAAAAACATTGCCCCTCGTTAAAATCTCACCCACCCTCCTGCGACTTGCCTCTCAAAATTCGATAGAGGGCGACAAAAAGTTTCCTATATTTTCGGCATGTTTGGTAATATATGAAAAAAGATTTTCCATCTATTTTCCTTCTTTTGTCATCTAAAATGTATGCGGAGGCGCGTTTGAGGTGTAAGTTCAAGAGACGCAGGCTTGTCTCGTCACGTGCATCAAACATGTATCACCATTCGTGGCGTTCCCAAATCGTTAGCGGAGAAAAGGGGGAGGAGCCGCGTGTACGCGGACGTACAACACAATAATTGTGAATTCGTGAGACGAGGACGCGAGTTAGGGTGACGCGGAGGGGATCGATCGCGCGTGGAGAAGGGGCAGGGGGACAAGGGGAGAAAAACGGATTCGCGTGTATCGTTAAACCACCCGCAGAATTATCGATACTTTCCTGCCCAAGTTCAGCCACCCTCACTGCGCGACGAGTGTAGGGCGCCCCTTGAAAAATATCCCTCTTAACTAACCCGCTGCCCATGGAAGTCCGCTAATCTGCCCCTTAATGCGAATGCCGACTCCCAATCACCTCCTCTATGCCCCTGCCGCCCCCGAAGGCGGTGGGCCATCTCCTGCAACGGGTAAGCCGCCATAATGATGCATTATGTCGCAACAATAGGCAACGTGGCTTCGGTACTAACGGAAACCCGAGAGAGCTTCTGGATTCTATCCATATCTCTCCCTTCGCCTCTCTCTCCCTCTCTCTCTCTCTCTCTCTCTCTCTCTCTCTCTCTCTCTCTCTCTCTCTCGTTCTCTCTGTCCTTTCCTCTATTTCTCTTTTCGTTCCCCCTTCTAGCAATTATTAGAACCGTGGAATGCGCGTCAATGTGGCTTATTGTGAATTCAAGCTGAAAATTAATTCCTGACGACAGGGAACTCGCCAGCGCGGATTTCAGCGGAAGAATGACTCGAATGTCGGGCAAATATCTGCCGCTTAAGTACCGTGATTTATTTATTGATTCCCTTGGAAGAGCACGCGCTCGCCCCGTCCCTTTCACGGATCAATCGTATTTAGGTATTTAGATGTGACGCGACTTATCCTCCTCGCGATTCACAAAGTGATCTTTCGATGCGATTCACCACGCGTACCATTGAGCGGAGATTTAAGCAGTGTTTCCTTCATACCTTTGCAAAGAGCATGACGCAAGTAGCGAAGATAGCGAGGGAAAGAGGGCGTTGTACGGTAAACAAAAGAATTACAAAAGGGAGACCACACACGGTCGCCTCCTATCGCCTTTATTGAAATCCAGGATTCCGCGGGCCAGAATTTCATCGCGCCAACGGGCATTAGCATGTCTCGCTGGTGACGTTCAAAGACTGTCTACGGATCCTAACACGCCAAGATAAAAGGGACCACCTCTGTCGCGGTGAAAGACGCCGCAGTTTCTTTCGCCTCGTCCCGGTGCGAAGAGGAGAAAGAGCGAGAAAAGCAGCGCGTACGAGGACGCGCGAAAACGCGCGGCAGAGCAGGAGAGAGGGCTCGCTGAATAAAAAGGGCCGGATGGGGTGTGAACGGGGGCGGCGGACGTGGTAGTTTGGGGCAAGGGTGAGAGGGCCGGATAGGCCGGAGATAAAGCGAAATAACGGGGGGTATATTTTTCGGGTCTCCCGCGAGCTCTCCGCAAGCGCGATTTCTCGTACCAAATAAAAATAGGAGCCGCGCGGTCGCCATAAATATTCCACGGGTTCGACCCCTGGGTTTCGGTCACCCCCGCTCAGACCCTCGTACACCATGATGTATCCGCGCTCATCTTCGACGTGTGTACCGGTGCTGCTGCTGCTGCCGCCTTCCTCTCCGCCCGCGCCGTACGCGCTTCCTCTCGCTTATCCTGCCGAACCGACGCGCGTCGATCTGTCCGCCGACGGCGACCCTCTGTGATTTATTCGCTTCCTCGGTTAAGGCTTAATGGATCGAAGCCGGAATCGCGGATTTTTCCTGTCCCAACGGCACTGCCAAACACACGCTAGATACCACTCGCGGATTACTCATCTCGACGTAATTGTCACCCGCGCCCGAGTGAGTTCTTGATTATGAAATGTCTCCGAACGCGAATGCGATTAAGCCGTTTCGGATAAATGGAATTCGTATCGACGGGCTAAATAAATTGTTCTTCTCTCGTTTTTATCGGGACAGAAAACCGAGCACGTGCAAAAGTGACGCGACATTAGAGCGTGATTAAAATCGAGTCGTGCTTCTCTCCTTATAAAATAGAGCGCAAAGACATCTTCCGCGAGAATTTTCTGCGAGACTTTTCTGCGCATTTCTGAATTAATCGCACGCTTTTTACATGACAGAATCTCAGTCGTCTCTAGATCACTAGGAATCCAGAGCGCCATGTATACATCAGCGGGAAGAAATCGGCGGGTCCGAATCGAAAAATCCCTCTCGCCCGCCGTTTACATATATATTCCATACGATATTTCAAAATCCCTCGCCTTCGCCTCGCGCCGCTCTGTCCATTCTCTTATACTGTCGAGTCTCTCGAACGAACCGCGAGGATCCCCGGGACCCCCCAGGGTGGCGATCCGAGGTCATCGGCGCCTGCAACCCGCATCCAAATCAGGAAGCTCTCCCTCTCGCTCTGTCTCACGACCGATCGTCCTTTCTCCAGGTCGAAAGAGAAAGAGAGAGAAAAGGAGAAGGAGAGGAGAAAAGAGAGGCAGAAGGCAGAGAGGAGCCAAGAGAGCATCGGCCAAAGAAAAGAGAAACGGGGTGATGTATGTGCCTCGATATACGATGTACGTTGGATCGGGGCGAGAGCATCGACGCTCGTTACAATATTAATGCGGTTATTATACGACGTCACATTTAATGGTGCTCCCAGGCCCCTTCCGAGCGGTCATAACTCACCGGTGGGCCATCCGGCTTTTTTCGCCGAGCGGCCGCCGACAAACCGAGAAAAATCGAGGCGATCGCAGGGCGCGTTTCCGCGTGAGCGCAAATGCGGGCTTCACAGCCACCGTCGGCTGGCATTATTCAGCTGCGCCGCGGATTTCGGTAGAGAGTTTCGGCGCGAACGTTCGGGACAAATAGCGCGATCTGGCGCAATTACGTTAGTCGATGGCTTAGTCGAGCGTGTGGGATAATGCAAAAAATGCCTCGCGAAAATCTCCGGTGAAGGGAGAGGCTTTCGGGAATCGACGACCGGCGGGGGCACGTAGGCAGCGGGGTAAAGCCGCGATTTGGAGCCTCGAGCATCGAGGCACGTTCGAAAGTTATCGCGCGGATAAGCGTGGGATGAGCTTTGGAAAATGCGGATCTTCGTCAAAATCTCCTCGTTGATATTCCCCTCGACCTGCGCGCTTCTGCGCGCCGACAAGTATACGCAACGCTGCAACGGCCACGTGTATCTCGCTGCCGAGTTAATATCGCGTTTAACCGAGCCGAATTTTTATCAACTATGGCGCGAGATGCCTGCAATACGAATGGCCACGTATATATCTCGTTATCTGCTTATTTAAAATCTATTTAAAATGATCAGACGTCTCCGATTTTTTTGGGCCGGTCTCCAATTTTCACTATTTCGTTCGGTACGCCGATTTGTCCCGGATTTAGCCGAACTGTCACGAGTTATTCTAGTTTAAACAATTCTTCAAAATTTAGCTCGGTGTGTACTAAAAGTTTGTGACTGAAACAAATTATAAGATTTAAGATTTAATTATATTTTTAAGATGCTTCTAACAAAGAAATATGCCCTTGAGAAAAAAGAAGTAGCTTCGCTTCTTCGTTTTTTTCTTAATTTTGAAATAAAAATTTTACCTTAGCAACAGTTTCTACTTTTACTGGGTATATCAGACTTTCAATTTGTAGTTAAACTATTTTTTTATATGCTTACATAAGTTAAATATTGTCAATGGTTTCTTTTTCACCTCTTCCATCCCTCTTCAGCATTCAGATATCCCGAATTTGAGACAGCCGGGAAATCTGGTTTTGGTTTTTCCTAATCGAATTTTTACCTGGCCTAGTTATCGAGAGATATCTGGTAGCCAAAAAAGTATAGGAAATCGTGGAAAATATCGCAAAATATTGAACTTTTTTCACGGGTGAACAGGATATAAGCACGCGAATGTCCGGGGGACATCCCTCACGTGGAACCACAAAGCTTCACCAACGTTCAATATCACGAACGAACATCGAATCGGCTGTGGATGCTCGACGTGTTAATCCAGAGCGGTATCACACCGATTCGCGGCACCCGTGCGTCGGGTTTCATTTCTCTCTTTTCCTCTGCGTCGCGCGTAATCCTTTCTCGCGTGCTAGGAGTTTAATTTCCCACGCCTAATCCAGATACAAATACATGCCCGGTGTAGATGGTTGATGCACGACCTATGCGGTGAGCAGAGAGAGAAACAGAGAGAGAGGGACAGTGGAGTAGGAGCGAGAGAGAGAGAGAGAGAGAGAGAGAGAGAGAGAGAGAGAGAGAGAAAGAGAAAGAGAGAGAAATAGAGATTTATGCTTCCACTCTCATAGTTTATTCTAGCGGAGTTCATATATCCAGACGATTACGCGACGACACGGTTATTTACGCAGCGACGTATCGGAGCGGCTTTAAGCCCGGCGTCCCTTTCAAACACGTGCATCGCGCGGATGCACCGCGCGTCGCGCCGCACCAGGTGTGTGCATCGGCGCGGCCGTATTCCGCCTCGACGTTGTCGACGACGTGCAGTCGACGCGTAAGTAAAACGACGCGCGTTATATTTATTATCAATTACATGGCGAGCGCGTACGAGCCACTCCTGGCGAGTGGAAGGTGTCCTGGAACAGGTTTGATTAATAAATTAACGCACACGGACGAAGAGGGGGCGCCCCGTCGGCCGGCCTCTCCTCCTCCTCCCCCTCGCCCCGGTCCCGCCACGGGAGTCCGTCTGCAACCTCCTTTTCGCGAGGAACTGGTCCGCCGATAAATTATATCGTCTCGTTTAATTGCGAATTCGCCTCGAGATAATTGCCCATCGCGCGCGAACCCTTCGTTACGACGAACGTGGCCGGCGTACACGTGGACACACGGTTAAATACGCGTCCACGTGCACCCACGCGCGTGCCTCGGACCAACACGTACAAGTAGGGACAGAAGGGATGGGGACGAAGAAAGAGAGCGTGGCTGCGAGTCCGACGAGTTCGTGAGCCGAACGAAATGAAATCGCGAGTCGCGATCAGTATAATTCCGGTGAGGTCGGATTTCGGTGCTGCGGATGCTTGAAAATGATCTCTCCTCGTGGACTCACGGCGACGAAACGTGACGATTCGAGAAAGAGAGAGAGAGAGAGAGAGAGAGAGGGGAGGGGGGGAAGGGAGGAAGAGAACGAGATGAAATACAAACAAGAAGGCGCATTGCGCGGTGTCTCGAGTTACTCAACGGTTGACTCTAATTTCGGACGAAAGTGTAGCAGCCGGTCGAGAAACGAGCGGATTTGAACGCGGCTTGATCGACTCGCGAAATTCGCGCGAACCTCACGACGGACAGACGGCGGCGACGGTAGCGAATGCAGATGTCATTCTCTTTTTTTTTTTGTCGACGGGAGTACGTGTGCCGGGTGCGCGACGAGTAAATTTTCGCGGTAGTTCCGTTAGGCAATCACTATGAATCAAGCCGACTGCGCCTGTGCTTACGTTTACGATTGTTGTAAATTACTCCGAGTTTTTTCCGCGCCGGTTTATCCCGGCCGTCGCCGCCTCTCGACCCTGTCCTGCTCCTCCTCATCCTCCCCCTGCTCTTTCTCTCTATCAATCTCTCTCTTTTTCTCTCTCTCTCTTTTTCTCTCTCTCTCTCTCTCTCTCAATCTCTCTTTTTCTCTCTCCGCCTGTCTCTCTTTTTTTTTATTCTACCTTTCCGTCTCCGCTCTCGTCCGTTTCTTCTTCTACCGTCCCGCAGCGCATGCATTTTCCATCGTCCAAAGGATGCATGTCATCGTTGGGTCATCGAACGTCTTGTTCATCGAATCGACGACTCGCTGTTAAATTACACTCAACGTCGTGGACACCGCGGTGCGCTTTTCGGGAAGTTTCACGATGTTACGTGTTCGTCGGACTGTACTAATACCGAGGATGGATGGCTTCATCAGTCAGTAATGAAGATATTTTATCGAATAAGAAAGCGGTACTTTGTGTGTGAATGGAGCTTGTAACGTTGGATCATTTGCGTCTACAAGACCCGGCAGGCTAGATTTAGTAAATTAATGACTCACATACGCATACATCTCGACCACATCTTCGTTCAACGTCATTATAATGCTATATTTTTCAACATTTCTCAGCACAAATTACCTAGACAAATCTCCAAAAATAATACATAAATTTATTCAGAGTATATTCTGAATTCTAATAAGAGAAAACTGGAACTCACTCTTCCCTGTTGCCTAATATTTTTAACAAACGAACAATTAACACGTTTGTGAGCTGTATTTCGTACCTGTGGTTCGGTCACGCGATTCGCACGACCTAACGCGAAGACGCCACGGCGAACCGTTTCGTCCGGGCTCCCGAGAATTTCCGACTCTAGTCGCGACTGCGCTGTAACAATAATCGTAAAGCATCGGGAGACACGCGGCATATTTTTTATCGCTACCGTTACCGCCTCGCCGATTTCGTGTCACGCCACCCACGACGGTGAGACGCGCGGCACGGAAATTACAGCGGTACCGAAACGACCGCAAACGCGTTTGAAAATTAAACCGCTTCACCGACAGTAATTCTCGCGGTATTCGAGAAGCGCGTCCCGCCTTTAACCTCGTCGTCGGGACCCTTGTAGCTCGTAGATTACATGTCATCTCGTAGAAGCTGCTCTTTATGTGAGCAATGTAGGTTGGACGGACGTCCTAGTTGGTTCGGCCCAACCGGACGGCCGCTTGAGAGAAACTAACGAAACGATAACCGTTATCCCCGAAATATCAACGAAATAACGAAGGATAGTTCATAAAGTGAGGCGGTTTCCGCCCTGTCCAGACGCCATCGAAGAAACGATTCCTCTGTTTGCGAGGCAAAGTTATCTCTGCAAGAATTCTCTCACCGGTCCACTTTATTTATATATATTTTACGCTAAGCTTCATTTCTAGAAATTAATTGCTGCACGGACAGAATCTTAAAGGATTTAAAAAGACGATCGAAGAATTTAAAAAAATTTTTAAGAATCTGGAAAACCTTCAAGAATTTTAAAGAATTTCTCTTTCTCTCTCAATTTTATAATAAAAATTACTATAGAATTTTATAATCGAAGAATAAATCAATTTTCTGCAATAATTAACTCTCTGTTCTATCCACACACATTTTATGTGCTATTTAAATTTTAAGAATTGGAATATGCTATTAAAAAATTTTTAACAAATTTCTTTTATAAAATTTTAAATGATCTCTTAAAAATTTCTAGAGAATTTTTAAAAAATTTTTAAGAATCTTAAAAGATTTTAAAGAATTTAAAAAATTTTTAAGAATCTGGAAAACTTTCAAGAATTTTAAAGAATTTCTCTTTCTCTCTCAATTTTATAATAAAAATTACTGTAGAATTTTGTAATCGAAGAATAAATCAATTTTCTGCAATAATTAACTCTCTGTTCTATGAGTGTTCCACACACATTTTATGTGCTATTTAAATTTTAAGAATTGGAATATGCTATTAAAAAATTTTTAACAAATTTCTTTACTAAAAGAAATAAAATTTTTTTACGTTTGTAAGACGTTTGTACGTAGTGAAATTTATTGCAAGACAGATTTTAATGACTGTCCCTATATTCCTGCACTACTAGAAATATCGTAAAATTGGAAAGGATTTATATGAAAAAAAAAAAAAAACAACAGTATCCTCTCCATGTATACATGTTATTTTTCTAAATAAATCTTCTAAGGAAGAGATAGGAGCTTCTAGTTTTCCCGTAGTACTTTTACATTTCAGCGTACTTCGTGCTCTCCGATACAACACGATTCCAAGTTTACTTCCTGAGAGTTTTGAAAAGAAGCTTTAGGGTTAATTTATACGCCACGAGGATTCGCAATTGCACCTCAGCGGCCGGCCGGCGGAACGGCGGTTCGCTTGTGCGCGAGAAGGGCGAAACGCGCAGGAATGGCCGATGACCCCGTCTGGCCGGATCCCTTCCGCCCACGCATCGTAGCCCCTGCTAAGGGCAAAAAAAAGCGCGAGGAGAAGAGCCGCTCGATGCACCGGCAACGCACGAATCGCGATATCACGCCGATTACCTGGGAGAGACGTTTAACCCTCTCGCTCACCGAGGGCGAATACAATTCTTCGTGCGCTCGATACGCGAGTTGATTTCGGTTGTCTCTTGATAATTTACACTCGGAACTGTGTGAATACTCTTCAGCTGAGTCACATGACATTCACGTAGCGTGACGTTACATTTGCGATCATGATTCAGCTGAAAAACTCAGATCTAATTCTAAACTGTGATCTGAATGTCTCACGTGAGACAAGTTTCAAGTAACGATTATAAATACACGAGTCGAGTTCCGGCGATCCGCGAAAGAACACCTTGATTGCCGCAAGCGGGAAGGAAAAATCGTGCGATACGGATTTCCTCTCATCGTGCGAGTGTCGGCCAACAGAATCAATAGTGTTGAACGTTCGCGATGCAATTTTCGCGCGTACGCTAATTATTGGAACTGTTGGCACGGCCTTACGGCGCATCATCGCACGCCATCGTAGTTCGTTCGACCGTTATATCGCAAGTAAAGTTCATCTCGACTTTAATCACATTGTGCGCTGTTTGTTTTTGCACATTAGCCGTACACAATCTTCAGACATTACACGTAAAACCTCGGTAACCCTACGACGTTCACGCTAACGTGAAACGACTGCCTATTAACATTAATATCGTTCCATCGTGTAACACCGGCAGATTACACGTCCATACTACGGAAACGAATGAAGACTGGAACGTGAATCGCTAATCATCTTAAGATAAAAATAGTAAAGATGTTTCGAATTGAATCAGTGAAAGGAAATAATCACGAGTAGATTACAAATATATAAGTTTCAAAGTGTATCCTTTTGCCGTTCTCGAAAAAATGGGTTCCAAAAATTACAAGTCCAACAGATAAGGTTATAAAAAAATATCGAAGAATGCCATTTATTACATAAATAAAATATCTTTAATTAAAGTATTTTTTGCATCAAAAATCATTTGTCATCCAAGTTGAATGACAAAATCTTGAAACTTTGGGAGTCTATTTTTTAGGAACGGTATAGAAGGGTGCATTTTGGAACTTATGTATTTTTAATCTACTCTTAATTTTATCTCTGCATGCAGAAAAATAATTTTGCTCTTTTAGCAAAATCGTCGTTGCTACTGCATATTCGTAGTGACATCAAAAAAATTTAGTTGACGTAACTAATTTCATAAATTATTCGTTATCAGAGATAGTTTCGTTGCCAGGATAGAAAAAATTTATTTTTTGTATTTGTCCTAAGAATCACGTTAATTTGCTATTGATGCAAAATAATCTATTCTTAACAAATTTATTTGTTATCGGAGCAAAACTGCAACTGCTTATATAAATCCATCATAGTTCTTATAGCAAAATAATTTGTAGATTCAGCAAATTATATCCAGGAAATAGTGATTAGTACTCTTAGCAAGAGTACTTATCTTTTTGCTGTCCATATAATAACGAATAGATTTTGCTAGATCAGCAGAAAATTTGCTGGGCCAGCAAATTATTTTTCTCCGTGTGGTTTTGTAAGAATTAATTGGAAAATCGGACACAAAGAAGTTGGTGTACATCGTCTTTGACTATTTGGCCGCGTTCTTTACAGCACTTGTATGTTTTTGGTATCTGCTGTCAGATTATTTGTACGGGAAAACAACATTATATCGAACGTTATCTGCAATGAGAGTCTCTGCACGCATGGTATCAGCGGCGCGATGATTGTTATCCGTGGGAATGAGGATTAACGTTCTCGAGATGCGCGATAGAACGCTGCCGAATATCGGCGACTGCGGTGCAAGCGACACGTCATCGTTCACGCCGATAAACACAGCGTACGCACATCGACGCATTGATAAACGACGCGTATTAAGACGAGATAAGTCGCAAACCCGTTTTGTTCCGCTGTTTACGGCACGAAATCGGCGCCAGAGTGCCAGCTGGAAAAATAAGAGGAACATGTCGAGCGCGTCACGGTCGACGAACCGGCGCGTCGCGCATCCTCGTCGTCGTTGCGGTCTTCATCATCCCGTGCTGCTCGATCGTGGCGTAAATCTATCAATGCGATATAGAGCGCTTCGCGAGTTCATCACGGGCTTCTGAGAGTACGTTCTTTCGCGAATCATCGGAATGCAGGGTGTGCTTATGATCGTCACTCGAAACATGTCTCACGTGAGACATTCAGATCACAGTTTGGAATTAACTCTGAGTTTTCCAGTTGAATCACGATAGCAAATATAACGTCACGCCTCATGAATGCAGTATGATTCAACTGAAGAGCACTCACGCTTCCGAATGTAAACTCGGATCGGAGTATCTCATGTGAGATAAGGTTCAGGCAACAATTATAGACGCGGGCCTAAGTATCCGGGACGTGAAAGCGCATGTCGAAACGCGAGCGCTAAGTGCAGTTGATATTTTATGTAACACATTTCTCAATCTAATCTTGGATATTAGAATGTAACGAAAGAGCGATGAACTACTCGCTCGATGCTTCCAAGCAAAGATCAAAATTTTCGTGAAGAGTTTCTCCTTAAGATTACGCTAGAAGAAGGAACACATTTCTCCTGTAAAACACGCTTCATGTTCAAACCCGAATAATTCGCGAATAATTATAGATATCAAACCTAAACACTCTATACATGGAAATGTATCACGTCAAAACTCGAACGCTATGTAATTGATGCTTTATGTAACACGTTTCTCAATCTACTCTTGGGTATTAAAACGTAATGAATAACGAACTCGCTCTATGCTTCTGAGGAAAGACTGAAATTTTTAAAGTCTCTCCTCAAAATTAAGCCAGACACATTTCTTTTCCACGACACGCTTTACGTTCGAAACCAAACAATACGCGAATAATTGCGCGGAGAAATTGTTGTAGTAAAAATTAAGTTGCATTTCTTTCTTTTTACAATGTTTTCTTGCAAATCTGGGCTATATTGAAAATGTAAATTATTGTATATTGAAAATATAAATCATTATAAAATTGACGATAGTACACGATATAAAAAATATTCAAATAATTACAATAATTTTCTAGCAAAAGATTAATTATTTTTAAGAAAGTATATAATAATTTCTGTCATTATTCCGTATAGTTCAAAATTACAAAAAAAAAAAATTATTAATTTTCGCTTAAAGCCTGTATTAATAGTTATCACTTGGTATTTGTCTCACGTCAGATTCTCAAATTTCTGTTCTGAGTTAGATCCGAGTTTTTCAGTTGAATTACTTAACATTTGTATCTATAGTCGCGATTTAATTGAAAAAACTTTCATCTGATTCTGAGTTCAAATCTATATCTGAGGCGAGTTTCAAGTAATAACTGTTAATACAGCCTTACATATAAACGCGCTTGTCAAAATCCGAGTATCAAACGCGTAGTTAATACTTCACACGAAACTTTTTTGTCAATCTAATCTTGAATATGAGACTGTAGGGAGGGAGCGATGAACCCGCTCGGCGCTCCGGACGAAAGAGTCAAAATTCGCCAAGAGTCTCTCTCTCTCTCTCTCTCTCTCTCTCTCTCTCTCTCTCTCTCTCTCTGTCTCTCTCTCTCTCCTCAAAATTAACATACTGGAGACACGTATCTCCTCCGGGATGCGCCGTACGTTCCGAGCGCGCATAATCCGCGGATAATACATGTGACACGCGAGAAGGTGCGAGCATGTTTACACGCTTTTTCCGCCGAACTCTCCTCGGATTATTTTCCGCACGCGTCACGCGCGAACCGGTTTATCGGCCTGGTCCGGGCGCATCGGACGAGGTTTATTAAAACCTCGCCTCGAGCGTCGCATCCCAAATATCTCGTTATCTATTATTCCGCGGCGCGTGCGTATCAATGTGGCGCCGCGCGTCGAATATTTATGCGCGGACGGAGGCATAAATCGCTCGTTCGTGCGACTTCTTTCTCCTTCGAGCCGACGCCACAATTCCGCCTCGACCTTGCTGGTATATTTCGTGGCGACTTCGCGACTCGTAACACGGACATGACCCCGCTCAACTGAGCGACTGCGTCGGGCCCGGGTTATTAAGACCGAAATAACTGCCGCACGATGTAACGGTCATGGCCAGCGATTAAATTTAAGTACTTACAGAGGTGCGCGCGAACCGCCCGAGTGCATCGCTCCTGCATCGTATCGGGCGTATGACTTGAATGTCCATGAGAGCGCGAGGAGATGAGTGTGGGATCGCGGGAGCATTTAGAGCAAACGATGTTATCGGTTTCGCGCGGACGAAAACGGCAATGCGCGTGGAACCATCGTCAATTAGTAAGTAGGTCCGCGAAGCGTCTCGGGGAATTCAGTTAAGGGAATTTGCATATCGCGGAGTAGGTAAATTTGCGACGCACCGCACAGCTCCTTTCCCCGAAATAGACACAATTTGCTGTTACTCACAGTCGAGGGAGTCTGATGCTGCGCATCAACGTGTTTAGCGTGTTTAGCGCTATTAATAACGTCAAGCGTTACTAATGAAAAAAGAAAAAGAAATAAGTTTTATACGTTGAAAACAGCTCGGTTTTCCCGTTTATTTTTGAGAGAACGGCTCGTGCCCGGCGCGTCTCCCAGCACGAATTGCGAATGCGACTAATGGCTCCATCTTGCCGCACCCGAGCGAATCTCGCTCGTCGCGCGCTCGCCCGTGGATCAGCGGGGATATCTGGATCGTTGCGTTCATCGATCACTTTTGTCACGGGCCGCGCGAGTTTATTTTCAGAGTGAGAGGTGGCGAGAGGAGGGACGAGAGCGATGATCGTTAACGGCCCCGGCGTGCGGGGCATATTTTATTTTTCATTTCTCTTCTTGTTTTTTATCATGTCCACGACCACCTGTCGCTTTACACCGGCAATTATGCTCTCGCGATTGCGAGCGCGTACAGGACGAGCGCACGTGCGCGCTAAAGAGAAAGAGAGAGAGAGAGAGAGAAAGGGAGAGCATGCGCGAGCTTTAATCGGATCTCTCTCTCTCTCTCTCTCCGCGCGATTTGTCGCGAAAATTCGTCGTGAACGCGCGCGTTTCTCTCAGACCGCGCGCTGCCGCGCGGCTCCTACGACGATGTAAAAGAAACGTAATCGCCCAGGCCAACGAACAACCGTGGCCTCGGCTTCAGGGTCGTTTCGACTATTATCCCCGCAGTCGAGGATGCAGCAGAAGCACATCGCTCGACCGCGCGATGCCTTCACTCGAAACTAGCCAAGACACTCGCGATACTTCGATATATCGGACTAATTACACTCGAAATTTATCCCATGCCGTGGAATCCCGATCAGTTATTTGCTTTGTGTAAGATGATGTTATCGAGCCCTGATAAATCATGTAATGCATTTCATGTGGTAATCAGGACCTTATTAACAATAAGAATTATTAATCCTACAGTCGTCGCGCTACTTTTCGAACACGAGTCGACGCATGGGATCTTGAGAGACCCCAATATAAAAAATTATTTTATATCTTTCATGTTGAGAACTTAAATATTTTCTTTGTTTAATTAGGTTTTTGGGTTCATGTAAAATATAAAAAAAGATTTTGGATATAATATTCTCTTAAAGACCCCATGCGACGACTGTAGGATTAATAATTAGAACTCGATAACATCACCTCGTACAAACCAGATAACTGATTGGAATCAACTTAATCAGGATCACGGAATAAACTTCGGTTATTTTACATGGAGAAAAAAGTTTGGTTGAATTAACGATACTTTCGTGCCGAATTTTTATGTTTGACACGATCTTTTTGCATTGTTCGATTAGATGCGACGGCTAACAAACGAGGGAATAAACCCGCGATCGTTAAATTAACATCACGCGTCGTTGCTCGCGATTCGTCCTCGCTTCGTTCCGCGTGATCCGAATTGCGAGTCGAAATTCGATGGAAGGTGCGGACCAGCGACGGACCAGGAAAGAAACAAAAGTTCTGAACGTTCTAGATTCTGCCAACGAGTAACGACCCCGGCGCGCCTCGCATCCCGCGACGGTATTAACCTCGCCGCGGGCACGTGTTCCGAGGAGCGAGTCTTCTCTTTTATTACTTATTAGCGACACCCAAAGCGCACGCTGGCTTCTCTCTCTCTCTCTCTCTCTCTCTTTCTTTCTCTTTCTCTCTCATGAACGCGCGCGGCGATGCGATTTTAATGATGCGTTTCAAGGTCCCAAGGTCTCTGCCACGGATAAGCTACAGGGCCGTTGCCGGCTGATCCCGGTGACAGCTGGGCCTTAGATAGAAGCTATCATCCCGCTATCGACGCCTCCATAATTGGCGAACGTTCGAGCTAAACGCGCCGATTCCCCCCGCACTTTGTATACACCCAGTGTCTCGAAACTAACGTTAACGTCGCTCGTCTCGTCTCGTCTTTACCGTTTGGAGATGATGTTTCATTCGACTATCACCCACACCGAGTCACAAGTGTGAAGGGAACGTGTGTTCACCGCCGAAATGAGAGATTACCTCTTTCATCGCGCTATTTATTTTCGAACGGACGCCGCGAACGATCTCTTACTCGTGAGATTTGTTTGCGCAACGCCGGCGCTGACGAAGACGCGGATAAATCTAAATGGACGGCGAGGTGCAGTCTGTGCGTACGAAATTTCGACGGTCTACGGCCTCGGCTCCCGGCTCCGAGGGAGCGTGAAAGAGAAATCGGGAAATCGAGGGAACTCGACACCACCCCGTGCAGCGTCGTCGCGTCGACGAAACGACAATTTCCACGGTCCGCGAGCTGCGGTCGTAGACGGCGATATGAGCAGAGAAACCTTTGCGCGATGGTCAGGGCCACGTGAGGTTCTTGCGCCGAGAGCGTTAATCTCGCGAACGCGCTACGTGATCGCAAACTGCACACGCATGTTGCCCATGGGCGTCGTGCGCTTGCATATGCACGACCCGGACTTTTTCTCGCATGTGCCCGCGCAATCACCGGCCTAGGCGATCGGTCGCCGCTCTCGTCGACGGTACACGATCGGATCAACTCGCGAAAAATCGTAATCGCGAGATCGTTAGAATAATATGCCGAAGGTGCAGGATGTGTGTCTTTTTTGCATCTCCATCACGCTCTCCTCAAGTGAATCAACAAAGATGTTTCTGACTGAATCAGCAAAAGGAGTATTTCGCCGATAGTCAGTCATATACAATGGATTTTCAGTAAAAAAATATTCCCACTCTATCTTACTTCTCAGTGACTTTGGTCAGTGGAAGTAAAATTTCACTGGAAAATCTATAGTATGCAAATTCGTTATGTACACTAAGAAGAAACATTTAGAAAATAGAAAAATATTTATTGGTACGTTTATTCAATGATACGTTTATTTATACTAATATATACATTTTCTCGTTGAGAAAATATTTCCCTAGAATCATTGTTTTTCATGAAAGCGATTATTCTATCCAAACGAAAAATTTTGGATACAGGTAAATATTGGTATCCATCAAATAAATATTTTTTACTTCTCAGATATTTTTTCTCTAAGTATATACTTTGTGCTAAATTCAACTTTTTACATTTATGGCAATGAAATTAATGGCTTCCGTCCGGTTTGCGTGCAATGCACACTATTTGTCATTGTGTTTGCAAATTACATCAATAATAGGAACAGTCGCTACTATTAATTGATCCTTTCAGCGAAATTTTACTGATTACAGTGTTATACTTATAACTGAGCCACCAGTTATAAATATAGCATTTCAGTGAAAAATACACTGATTGTACTTCCAAAAGTTAGTCGCATCTTGGGTTGTTTAAAAATCTTAGGTTATATTAAAGAAAGAAAAAAAAAGACTGAACGATTCTATGTGTGTTGCAGAGATCTTAAAATGGAGAACATCGTACTGCAGGACGAGCGCAAGGAACAGATCAAGATAGTGGGTGAGAGGCAGATGCATACACACACACACACACACACGTGTGCACGATGTATCTTGCATGGGACGCGAAAGAAACGTTACGGCCGTGGCGATTGCCATTACAATCGCCATCGATCGAGCCGCGTAGATTAGCGTGCACACCGCGAAAATCGCGGCTATAATACGCCCGCTCGCGTGACGTCCGAGATTTTCGAGCGTGAAATCAGATCCGCTCGAGTCCGACAAAAATTCGCATAAAAAATTGCGCCCGCGATAAAATTGGCCGCAACTCGTATAATTACGCCGGAACATAATGCCCTGTTATTTTTAATATTCCCCTCTCCCCTCGACCGCCGCTGCATGGCACTCAAGCCCCGATCACAATGCAGATATTTTGCAAAAAGCAGCGAACGCCAATGCGGAACACTTGGCGGTCTTGTACTTCGAGTACACGAAAAAAGTTAGCTACGGCAGCAAGAATCTACACGTGGCAACTAAATTTCGATGTAACATATTGATACCTAAAAATATAGCTGCTAGTAAGCGCATATCTGCATTGAGAGAAAAGAAATCTAAAGAATAAAAAATATTTACTCAGTAGGTACACCATGTGTGTGATAGCATATTTACTTATTTTAATATATAAAATATTTTTCAGATAAGAAAATACAACATTTTCTCAAAAGTTTTTCGTGAAAGCAATTATTATATTCTATTTAAATAAAAGAATTTAGATATGATAGATGTGATATTAGTGTTCACAACACCGAATAAATTTTTTACTTTTTAGATGCTTTTTCTTTCAGCTATGTTGCTATGAAACCGATGCAGTGGCAAGAGTAGCAAAAGTTTCAGTTGCTGCAGCAAATTTTCAACGAACACATTTTCAACAAACTATGATTAACCGTGGCAGTAAAATCTTTTTTTGTCGCGCACACAAATCTCCCGTGATTTCTGATAAAATTGAAATAAAAATCGTAGGGACGTGACGTCGACGTCATGCTTGCCGATTTCTCACCGCGCGGAATATTATTCTATAAATTCATAATGAATAATCCATTATGCATCGGGATCTTTCCGATCGAAATTGACTGCCACGGTGGCAGCGCGACTGAAACTTTCAACAGCGATCGAGAGATCTCGGGAATCTTTTCTTTGAGAGCACTCACCCCGGTTCGATGACAGACGTATTTCTTGCAGATTTCGGCCTCAGCAACATTTACTCCAGCGAAAATCCTCTACAAACGCACTGCGGCTCCCCGGAATACGCGGCCCCCGAGCTCTTCGTCGTAGGCAAACGATACGGTCCGGAGGTAGATTTGTGGAGTCTGTAAGTAGCGCGATCGCCGAGCTCAAGTCGCCGAAATACACACAAAACACTAGTTCACTATTCACTAATTAACACACTAAGGTCCGTATTAATAGTCATTACTTAAAACTTACTTCAGATAAGATACTCAGATTTTAATTTAGAGTTAGATCTGAGTTTCTCAGCTAAATTGCGATTGCAAATGTAATTTCACATGTGTGATATAATTCAAATAAAAAACTCTCATCTAACTCTAAATTCAGATTTGAATATTTCATGTAAAATGAATTTCAAGTAACGACTATTAATACGAACCTAAATCATTAACGCGAGCCAATAGCAATATCCTTGTTTCGATTCGACTTTGTTTTAATACCACCAATTCTTATGTGTACGAACAGTCGTTAATTATAGTCATTAGCGTATTGGCAGTCACTTCGCCAGACAATTTTTTAAGACAAGAAACACGCTTTGCAGTGGAGTCGTTTTGTACGGAATGATCACCGGCCGATTGCCGTTCGTCTGTCCTCGCGACGAGTGGACATCGTCGGAGAAACGTCGACGAAGGCTGATGGTCCAGATCAACAAAGGCCTGACGTCGACGCAGGAGAAGACTATGTGTCAGACGTCGACCGAATGCAAAAATCTGATAAACCATCTACTCATACCGATAGCTCACGAGAGGATCACCGTCCGAGAGATCCTCGAGCATCCGTGGATCCTCGCGCCGTCGAAGCGTAACTTCCCTACTCGCTTCGAGAAGGATCTCAACGCGTCCGATCGTATCGCGGTAACGTACACAGACTAGTTGCGGCAGTCATCTCGCCCAGCCGCGCAATTCCGCACGACGCTTTTTCATGATAAACACACAAGCCGAGGACCGCGACTGTGTGGAGCGCGCGAGAGTGTAAACATCAAGGCTGACGCGCGCGAGTTTCGTGTTTACAAAGTTTTTCACCTGCTAGCCGAGGGAAACTCCGTCGTCGATGTGTTGTTGATATAATTCTGTTACCGATGTTAGCTGCGTTCGGCATTGTAAATCGAAGATATCGGATTGCATAGAAATGAAAAAGATACGAGATCTCATATCTCTCTCACTTCTGTGCATTTTAGAGGTAAAAGAGCAATCCGACGTCTTCGATTTACAATGCTGAACGCAGCTATTATCGAATTTCCATGCGTTAACGAATCTACGCGACTCTTTTCTTACTTTTTACATTCAATGGCCTGCCCGCCTTGTTATACACCGAATTTTTAAGTTTACGACCGCACACTTTGCGGTATTTCGGCCTGCCTTAAAATATGCGTCAATTAGTAACGCTATACGAAATGCCGCGCGAGGTGATTGCATCGCCGATTATTGCAGGTAGTGAACGAGATCGCGACGGCCGTGCGAACGACCGCGGCTACTGTCGAGACTGAAATAATGAGACGAAAATACGGGGAAATCGGCGGCATGTATAATATAAAGTAAGAGGAATTTTGACTGTAACCGACGCGAGGGAGATGAGACTTGAATTTTACGGCCAAGTTCTTCTTAGCGCTACAGTTACTCGTATCTAGAGATATACTTATATTTTGTCGTCTTTTTATCTATCTATACCTCCAATTCTAACATTCATGATTATATTTAATATCATCATTTATTAGATATAGAGATAGTAATAGATATGTATTTATTATTATACTTAATATTATATATCTGTGTGAATTAATTTACTTTCACGCACAGAGTTCACAAGTTGCATCAAACAGCTGCTGCCGTTGCAGCTTGCGAATTAGCACCACGACTTCTCCGAAGTTCCACATGCCAAACTAGAGACGCGTCATCGACGAGCGTAACTATCAGGTATGCTAATTAAATGCACAAGGCGTAATTTAGATAAGAGTTCTGCGAGGAATAATTCCCAAAGAATTTCTCGAGAAACCATGAGTCGCGGAAACGCAAACACCTGCTTTAAAAACGAACAAAGTTCAGCGAAATAGCTAAGCAGAATTGTGTAATTATCATGATATTTTCCCGTTACGACTTTTTCTTTCGGTGCAGAACGACGAGAGGTAATTTCCGAAACGGTACATCCAGAAATTCTTACGATGCCGATCGCGTAGCCGTCATGCGACACGGCCAGGTGCAAGATCGATCGGTCAAGAAATCCTCATTACACGGCTCCACGACATGGAACTGGCGATGCCGCTCCGGAAACGGAAATCACTCTTCCGAGGAGCAAAGAAATTCCGTAAAATTTCGCCTTCCCTTATCATCTCTCCGATCTCGACGATTACGATCATAATGATCGTGCAAATTTCCCGCAACAAGTTAATTGTTAATTTCTCGTGCGTGTGTGTGCTTTTTTCAGAGGAATCGTTGCGACGTGTCTACCGTGAACGCGTCCTTATCGCCCCAACAATATCGTGCACCGCAAATTATGAAAATTCAGGACAAGATCTTGGAGCAACGATTACACAGGTATCCTCTCGAGGAAACAAAAAATAAGATATTTATGCATGCACGGATGCAGTAAACAAGCTGATTTTTTTATTAACAGGGATAAAACTCAGCCGAAAAATGCCAGATCACATACTGATTCCAAAAGAGCAGCAAGAGGCGAAGAGATTTCGAGAACTTTCCAAGTCGATCGCGATATAATACCCCCGACTTTACGAGCGAATTCACGAATTAGTAGTGAAAGCGTGCCTGCGTCGCGAGTTGGAGTAAGTATTCGAGTGAGGCGCTTAAAGAAATGTGTCGCTTAAAGAAATAATCGCGAAAAATCGTTTAATTCGGCATTTAATTCGACGAGTGCTCCTTTTTTAACACTTCTACGATATATTTATCATATATTTTCTTATATATTTATTGTATGTATTATTTTATATGTATATATATATATATATATATATATATATATATATATATATATATATATATATATTTTTTATATATATTTGTATATATATTTTTTATATATATATTTGTATATATTTTTTTTTTATATATTTTATCATATATTTTTTCAGGAAATCCACAAGAAGGTACTTAATGCACCCTCATGGCGATTTCGAGTTGGAAGTGCAAGAATAAGAAGAGATACGTGAAACTTAGAAAGTTTTTCAAACAATTGAATATTACTGCGACGTTTGTATTTTCTGACGAATACTATTCTCGTTGAGATGCGTATGTTTATCGAAACAGTCGGAAATTAACTTCGTTAAATTGCGCGTTTATCTATCGTTAATTAAAAGATACTAATTACACATCTCTGTATTAGGATGAAATTATTTTCATTAAAAATTTGTCTTGCATTGTGTTTTATACACGTATTAATATCTAATAAATAGTCTATCTATATAATTAATAAAGAGATATCAAGCTTAAATAGATGATGATAAACTTTAATCACTGATTAGATATAATCGGAATATTAATGTATTCCGGTGCGTACTTTGCCTTTAGTGGCCACATTATCCTGTAATGTTGAAGAAATATATATCTTCCCAGTAAACACAAAGTATTATCTATATTACAATGTCAGTTCAATCATATAGTATATTATGTACTTTGTTATATAACAAAGTAACAGTTATGTAATATACCATATGATTGAGCTGACATTGTAACACTTTATGTTTACTGGATTCGTTTTGATACTAATTAATAGCATTGTTTAATTGTAGCTACTGTGGAACTTCACTTCATGAAAAAGCAAATTGTTTTTTGTGAAATTTCATTTCGTGAAAGGACGAAACAATGTGATAACAATATGTTTAAATAATTACATACTATGAAGCTACTTTGTGTATATAAACGCATTGGACGACATTAATGTATTCGATTGTAAAATTTAGAAATGAATATAAACAATCTTTAATAAATACTTATTGAAAAATTTTCAACAAATATTTATTGAAAAATTTTAATGAATATAATAGCGAATTTGGTCATCCGCACTACACTGGGTCAATGCATATTGAAGACTGTTACACTTAAAACAATCATTTAAATAAGAAAGAATATAAGCATTTTGAATTATTAAATTATTAAATTCACTATAAAAAAAGATAAATATTGAATACAGTCGTTTTCTCGAAGAAAGTTCACGCTTACTAAAGAAAAACTTAGAAAACCCGATGATAACTAAAAAATATTACCGACTATAGGAATTACCGACCGTGACAATTACCGACTGCGTGGCATGTAAGAATTCTGTTATAGCCTCTGTTATGTTGGTACTTACTAACTTCTGCTCCGCCGGATAGAATGTGCATCCGAGTTCCAATCTTCAACGACAAACGCGCAATATTTTCTGGACGATATTTCGCGTGCGAGATCCTTTAGGAGATCAAAATATATGTCGCGAAGCTCAACGATCAAGCTCTGTACAAGCTCATAATCCGACGAACGACTGTTACTGTACTCAACAATTTCGACAGCGAGATATTCACTTCCGACGGTTATCCGACAATATTTTGCCACGCACACGCGCGAGACTTACTTTCGACACTCTTAGAAATGATACGCGCGCGAGATCTGTCTTGGATGAATTCAAATCTCGAGAAATACGGAGAGGTTTCCCGACGCCGACCGTTCCACCGCGGCTATCCTACAATTACATGAATATCGCGACGATTGAATTTCTCGCAGTACCAACGCGCTACAGTAACGCGGCCGACCAATCAGAACGCTCCGTTTAACTTTCGAATTCTCGTATGCGCAGAATACTCAAAATAGCTCTGGCATCCGGAATATTTACGACTTTGCCATAAAAGATACATACAACTTACGGTCGATATTCCCGACGATAATGATTCATATAGGAGACTCCTTCAGCAACTCCAAAACGCAAAGCCCGCAGTCGAGCTCCGAATAGCCATAACCCGATGAACGACTGTACTGTTACTGTACTCGATAATTCCGACAGCGAGATATTCACTTCCGACGGCTATCCAACGATATCTTGCCACACACACGCGCGAGACTTACTTTTGACATACTTTTCGGAGATGATACACACGAGACTTGCCTTGGCTGAATCCAAATCTCGAGAAATACGGAGAGGCTTTCCTACGCCGACCGTACCACCGCGGCCGTCTCATAATTACATAACCCTAAGAGCGGCTACCAGCCTGATTTTAGTAACCACAGCTAAGCGCCTTTTCGAGACGCCATCTAACAAAGTGCGTCTTTACTATGTTCGTTAAGCGCATTTTCGCGAAGGTACCCTAATAGCACAGATGTCCAGGGGACATCCAGAGGACATCCTGAGGACATCCTGAGGACATTATTCGTCCTCAGGACGTCCTTAGGACGTCCTCAGGAGATCTTGTGCTGTCTGGATAACGATAAAATGCGCCTGATTCGTGCCCGTTGTACTTCCGTACAATGAAAGTAAGTTAGAAAAAGAAAGACGTTCAATCGCTCTGTTCTTGTCTCACCACTGATGAGACCGCATAGGCACGAAGCAAACTAGCGGCGATATTATCACAAAACTAGATCATCCCCAAACAACATAATATCTAAAATCGGGACATAAAACGTCTTAAAGATAATCTGTAAGACGCCTTAAAAACATTTATACATAAATCATCTGAAAGAAGTCTTAAAGATGATCGTTAAGGCCCGATGATCTTTTGTCCCGATTTCAGATATTATGTTGTCTGGCTCTCCCATCAGTCTCGTCTTTCTCACGCTACGTTCTGCGTAATTTTGTAAGAAAAAAAGATTTGGAAACTGGACAATATAAAACAATAAATAAGTATATAAGCTTAAACATGCCGCTCATATTTTTTGCTTATTTCTCGGCAACCACAAAAGATATCGATGTGATTCAAATAAAACAAAGTTCTCCACAATTTATCTTGTTAGAATTCAGAGTTTACAATAATACTAATAATACTAATACTATAATAATACTATTAATAACGGTTCGTTAAATAATCCGTGGAAGCGTGCGTACTTTTCAATGTCGCTGACCATT
This sequence comes from Odontomachus brunneus, assembly GCF_010583005.1. Lineage (NCBI taxonomy): Eukaryota > Metazoa > Arthropoda > Insecta > Hymenoptera > Formicidae > Odontomachus > Odontomachus brunneus. The sequence continues at coordinate 1,799,525 of NW_022639476.1, forward strand.
TTAATACCGATTGCATTTTTCGGACATTTCTCGACAACCACTAAAAATATCAAAGTGACTCAAAGGGCATTATCTGCCCCACAATTCATCTTATTTGAATTGGTAATTTACAATAATACGAATAATACCAGAAACTAGAGACCCTATAATAAAAATCTAGCAATCAAAGGAATTCTGGCAAAATTCCTCTAATAGCCAGACACTTATTATAGGGTCTCTACCGGAGACCAAACAATTCGATTCAAATCTCGGCTAAATACCCAGCAAACACAACGTTACATGTAACATATATGTTAGTTATAATTTCCTACTCAACAATATAACTGTTATATAACACGTATGTTATATAACAGTTATATTGTTGAGTAGGAAATTATAACTAACATGTATGTTACATGTAACATTGTGTTTGCTGGGATAGTATAGCGGAGATTCCAAACACATCGGTTCGAATTTCGGCTTAATAATTTAGCGAATGTACAAAACACTTCGGTGGAATCTCGGTTTAATAATTTAGCGGAGTCTCAAAACGTCGGGTCCGAATCTTGGCTTAATAATAATAACTTAATAATTTAGCAGGAAATATTTCGGTTCGAGTCTCGGATTAATAATTTAATATGTTGTCTTTAATTTGTCGAAAATTAATTTGTTGTCTTGTCAACAACAAACGCGTATGCATAAGAAAATATCTCCGAAGAGATATTATGTCGTATATAATACGACATAACAAGTTATAAAGTATATTAATCAACTAGTATATATAAATAATATATAATAGTATATCAAATAGTATATAGAGCATACATTGGGTACATATATAGAGCATAAAAAAAGCATATATAACATATACAAAGCATATAAATATGATATGTTGAAATATATCAGTTTAATATATCATCAAGAAATAATCCGAGAAGGAAGTCTGCCGAGTCAAAATTTCAATTGGCCATTGTTATGCAAAAATGCTTCAATTAAAAAAATTATAAGCTTTTATGAATGGATACTTCATTCACATTTTTTTAATCCAAACAATAAAATCCAAGTCTTACAGATGTTTGAAATGAATTAAGAATCAGTTTTTTTTATTTTTTACCAGTCGCATCTTTTTGCACATTTTTCTAAGGATTGAGCTAGTCAGTACTCTTAAGGAAATGGAAATGCTTGACTCGAACTATTGCGAAAATCTCAAAGCTAAATTCTTTGGTTGGATCATTCTTACGTAACTCCGGCGAATTGCAAATTCCAATTCTTACTTTACTTCCCGTCGGACCCAATGCGATTTACGTCTACGTGCATGCAATCTACGTAAAGTGACGCTTTGTATCTACTATGAGCGTCTAAATTGAGCGCTCACCATTGCGCGTTGTCCCACAGTGTCCAGGGTCCACCAGCCACCCTGTCGTTACATCTGACACTGCAATGGTCCTCGCGTCCCACGTCGCCTGTAATTCACTCCCGACCACGGTAATCTAACGGAGGTTTCACGAAAAAGCCCGTCTCTCCTGGGGAATACACTCCGAGTTGCGAATTGTGTATGAAATATCGTAAATTGCGTCTTCGAAGAAATGTCGGACCTTTCGGATAAACGACGAGTATGTGCGACGAATTCAGCAACGGTCCGATCGAGTTGTAGTATATCGCTTTGATACACACGCGAATCCCTTACGAAGAAAACGAAACCCGCCAGCGAAGGGAACACGCGACGCGAATCTAAGGCCGATCTCGCGAAATTCTTCGACATGTAGGCGCAGTAATCTGTGCGAGATTCTCACGTACGACACGGAGTATCCCTAATGTAACGTTTCGATGGTGCAGTGTAGTAGGCTGCAATATAGCTCCGCAATATTTTTGCGGATAACAGCTCCGCAATACTTTTGAGAAGACAATTCCGCAATATTTTTGCAGATAACAGCTTCGCAATATTTGTACGAAGACAATTCCGCAATGCTTTTGCGGATAACAGTTCCGCAGTATTTCTGCGAAGTTCGCTTTCGACTCTTCCGCAAATACGAACCGGTTAAATTCGCAAATCTATCAAAACATATAATCGCAAACGCGAGCGTGAATGAAAACTATGAAAATTTTCGAGAACTATGAAAATTGCGACGATAGAGATAAAGATTCTATTCAAAATTCACGCGAAAAAAAATATTATCGCCTATATGAGGTGCCTGTTTTGTTCGATGGAACTCGTTGCGCACCACGTAAATAAACAAACAACTGCTCGCATATGATTTGTATACATCGCGTTTTTCGCAAGATATCAATGCTTGCTAGTATTATCTATCGTTCCACGTTAGGAAATTCTAAGCGAAAAATTGAAACGGAAAATTTTCCGACGATCGTGAAATTAATTTCGCGAGTAGTTTAAGTAATCATGTTAGATTACTTCACACAAACGCCGCACGATATTGAATTTTATTTAATAACGAACTCTGTACTTTACGAAATACAATCGCGATGCAAGCTCACGCAAGAGAGAAAACTGAGAAAATTAATGACCGGCGAAAAATCTATCGAGACGGATGATGTGAATGCGCATTTTCTGTGACGCAATCTCTGTGCGTTGGTGCACTGATCGAGATACTTGGAAGATCGCATTCAATAAAACTAAATAATTTTACAAAATTTTGAATTCAGAGCGTATATTCGATACTTTAATGGCATCTGCAAGATAGTGTTACGGTTTAATTAATCAAAATTTTCTTCAATAAAAGTCATTGACCAATCATTAATCTAAGTAGTTAAACAATAAATAAATAAATATACATTGAGAGAAAAATATTTGAAAATTTACCAAATTTATAAAAATGCATTATTATGCAATATTATTATTTGTAAAAGCGATCTTTCAATTGTTTCGAACAGTATGCTTTATTGGACGGCACATACGTACACTACACCACAACAAAGTAAATCGCATTGATTAATAAACATGCATTACATGGAAAGACTTTTTGTCTTTCTGTTACCAATTTTTTTTCTTGTTTGACTTACCGACTCGCCGATCAGGGCAGCCACGTTCTGCTTTCGTTTCTGGAACAGAAAAATGTTTCGTCGATTAGATTCGTACATTGATATTGGTTTGAGTAAAGAAGTTTGCAATATTAAAAAAAATAAACACGCGATATTTTTCACGCTGGGAGAATTTTTCGGAATGCATTCACACTTAGAATATTCCACATTTTTTCTTCTCAACGTTTCAAATAAATGTTTTAATTAGAACAAATCAGCATTTTTCAAGTGGTGATGTTACTCAGGAAAAAATTCTCCCCGCATGTAATTACGATTTAACGCGATCTTTGATTCGATTCAAATTATCTTGATTTCAAGCAAGAGAATTATCAATCTTATTGGATTTATAATTACAAATGCTAATTAGGGAAACTAACCTTCGAACTAACCCCGCTTGGCTCGAGCCGGATCCTCCGGCGCAGCAGCCCCTAAGAGTCGGCTAGTCGTCTGCTTCGTCTCTGCAACAGAAAGCACATTTAATTTAGTATTACATATGACAATGGAGGCATTAAGGAACTTGATTCCAAATTGATCTTGATACGAATTTAAATCAGTGAAACTCACCTTCGCGCCAACTCTGCCACGTCCGAGCAGGATCCTCCAGCGCAGCATCCCCTTAGAGTCGAGTGCTCGTCTCTGAAACAGAAAGCAAATTTAATTTAGTATTAATTAGTTATATAACAATGGAGACATTAAGGAACTCGATTTAAAGCAAGAAAATGTTCAGTTTTGACAAAAAATATTCAGATTTCTAATCACGAATATAAATCAATGAAGCTCACCTTCGAGCCGACTCAGCCAGACCCGAGCCGAATCCTCCGGCGCGGCATCTCCCAGGCATCGCATCCCCTAGAACTGCGTGACTGCATCTTCTCTAATAGATCTCTGTGACAGAAATTTAATTTAATTTAGTATCAGTTAGTAATTTAATAAATTAGTATCAAATAGTTATACGCGACATCAAGACGGTGAAAAGAAATTGTCGTAACGACACGTTCAAGTTCCTTCCCAATGCGCAATAAAAAATAATTAAACGATAGCCGAATAAAGAAGTAATAATACTCGATTAATTAATAGATAATGATAATAATGTCTGATCGACAACCGTATAATAATGTCTAGTAGTATCAATTAAATACAGTATCAATTAATTACACACAACAGCAAGACGAGGTAAGGAAATTGTCGTAACAGCACGCTCGAGTTGCTTCTCAATACGTAATAAAAATAGTTAAATGACAAACGAATAGAGAAATAATAATACTCGAATAATAAATGGATGTTGATAATATTTGATCGGAATTGAGGAACTCGATCGCGACGTTTCTCTATCTAACAAGTAAAAAATAAATGAAACGCGATAATTACCCGCTGCGGTAAAGCCCACAACACTTGCTCACCTGAGAAGTACGCGTTTCAATTCGTGTTAATTATTGTCTTAATTGTGGCAAAATCAAAATACGGTATTAAAAACTGGTGCAAAATAATTTAGAAAATAACGCGGCAACTACGGCGATACGCTCGCCTCGACGGCTAACAGCGTTATGCTCAAGCATGTGCTCGCGCACGCGTGTATATGACGGGCCGTGGGCTCCCCTCCCCTCCGCCGCCCAGCGCCGCTCCCCTCCTCCCGCCGCCCAGCACCGCTCCCCTCCTTCCGCCGCTCAGCGCCGCTCAGTCAGCGCCCGAACGGGTCGGTTTATTTAGCCTTTGTGGAGCCTAAAGTTTTTGTTAGAGCCGTTACCCAGGTATTGTTATTACCGATTCGATCATCGTTATTCTGTTATTATCTACTCGCGGATATTATCACACGATTGTCGACCAGATATTATTATCACTACTATTTAAAATATTCGAATATTATTACTTCTTTATTCGATTATTTAATTTATTTGGTTATTATTTAATTATTGCTATTACGCATAGGAAAGCAACTCGGGCATGCCGTTACGATAATTCTTTTATCTCGTCTTTGTTCAGTTATTATCGTCGTTGCCTAGTTATTGTTATTCATTGTTATTACCGATTATTCGATCATTATTATTCCCTTATTATCCGCGGCTATTATCATACAATTGTCGATCAGATATTATTATAATTATTGTAAAAAAGTAATAATATTCGAATAATAAATGGTAGTGATAATAATACCTGATCGACAATCGTACGATAATATCCGAAAAAGGATAATAACTGAATAACGATGATTAAATGATCGGTAATAACAATAAATAACAATAACTGGGTAACGGCGATAATAACTGAACAAAGACAAGATAAAAAATCGTAACGGCACGCCCGAGTTGTTTTCCTACGCGTAATAGCAATAGTTAAATAATAACCAAAAAAATGAAATAAGAACCGAATAAAGAAGTAATAATACTTGAATATTAAATAGTAGTGATAATAATATCTGCTCCACAATCATGTGATAATATCCGCGAATGAATATTAACTGAATAACGATGATCGAATAATCGGTAATAACAACGAATAATAATAATTGGGCAACGGCGATAATAACTGAACAAAAACGAGGTAAAGAAATCATAACGGCACGCCCGAGTTACTTTTCAATGCATAATAGCAATAATTAAATAATAACCAAATAAAGAAGTAATAATACTCGAATAAATTGATGCTGATAATATTTGATCGGCATTGAGTAACTTGATCGCGACGTTTCTCTATCTAACAAGTAAAAAAGTAAATAAAACGCGGTAATTACTTGTCACGATAAAACCCGCAGCACCTGCTCGCGTGAAAACTGCGCGTCTCAATTATCACCTTAATTATGGGAAAGTTAAAATGTGATATTAAAAATCGGCGTGAAATAATTTAGAAAATAACGCGGCAGCTCCCGATATACTCGTCTCGACGGTTGAAAGTGTTATGGCGTGATGCTCGAGCACGTGCTCGCGTACGCGTGTTTACATGGCCCGGCCGCGCGCCCTCCAAGCGCCACGAGCGAATATTACGACAGTCCGTTTACCTAGCCTTTGTGGAGTCTAGAGTTTATCGTCGCTAGCTCGCTTCGTGCCTACGTCGTGCGGTCCTCTTATCAGTGGTGAGACAAGAATAGAGCGATTGGACATCTGTCCTTTTCTAACTTACTATCATTGTATGGTAGTACAACGGGTACGAACCAGGCGCATTTTATCGTTACCACCGCGAAAATGCGCTTAACGAACGATAGTAAAGGCACACTTTGTTAGATGGCGTCTCGAATATGCGTCTAGCTCTGGCCATTGAAATCAGGCTGGTGCCGCTCTCATGCTTCTCTCTGACATGAAAATCGCGATGATTGAGTTTCTCGCAGTACCGACGCGCTACAATGACGCGACACCAGTCAGAACGCTCCGTTTAACTTTCGAATTCGCGTATGCGCAGAATATTTGAGATAGCTCTGATATCTGGAATATTTAGGACTTTGCCATAAAAATGCATAAAACTTACGATCGACATTCCCGACGATAATGATTCATGTAGGAGACTTTTTCAGTGACTCCAAAACGCGAAGCCCGCGGTCGAGCTCCGAATAGCCACAACCTGATGAACGACGTTACGTACCTGACAATTTCGACAGCGAGTATTCATTTCCGATGGTTATTCGACGAACTCGCGACGCACACGCGCGAGATTTACTTTCGACACTCCTGGAAATGATGCGCGCGCGAGACTCACCTTGGACGAGTCTAAATCACGAGAATTCCAGAGAGACTTCTCGATGCCGAGCGTTTCACCGTGGCCATCCAGAATTACATGAATATCGCGACAATTGAGTTTCTCGAAGTACCGACGCGCTACAGTGAAGCGGCTGACCAATCAGAGGGCTTCGTTTAATTTTCAAATTTGCGTATGCGCAGAATACTCGAGATCGCTCTGGTACTCGGGATATTTATGACTGCTATTAAAAGTGTACAGAACTTACGGTTACGTCGTTGGTTTCCCAATGACGATGATTTGTATACGAGACTCCTTTACTGGCTGCAAAATGCGAAGCTCCATATTCGAGCTTCGAATAATCACAATCCGGTGAACAACTATTGCTGTACGTACTTAACAATCCCGACAGCGAGATGTTCACTTTTGACTATCTAACGATATCTTAGGTTTATTCACACTGCTTGCACCTTTGGCACTTTTATACTTAACATGCGTTGCACACTAGACACGATGCACGAGATCCAATGAGATCTCTTATTTCTAAAGAGAGGTTCAGTATGCAACGGACGTTAAGGGTAAAAGTGTCAAAATTCAGTCATATTTTAAGAGAGAATCTTGCAAATATATAACAAAATACTGTAAAGATTTATGAACAAAAACTCGAGGAATAAATTGTCAGTATATGAAACATAAATTTTAGAATAGTATATCATAATTACTAAGACTCATATTTTGAATCCTCTTTTATCTATAAAAGTGCCTCTAAAAGAGGCTTAGGAGCCATCTGATTGTCTGAGAAGCTACATTTAAGGCACTTTTATCGATAAAAGAGGGTTCAGAATATGGACCTAAGTATATCGTTTTTAGTTTAGACTTTCTATAGAAAACTTTAGTTGAGTGGACGAGCGAGAAAGAGAGAGAGAGAATAACGGAGAGAGAAAAACGGAGAATACGCGCGAAGGATATCACACAAATCGACCAATCAGAAAGAACCACATTGACGTACAGTGATGACGACACCGCTACCGTCAGAGGCGCTCTACGTCATGTGAACGCGTTGCATCTCCATATGATCGTTAAACATGTCAGAGTCCGCTGATGAAAGTGTATCCCAGAAGAGTCGTTGTGAGGAAAGATGTCACCGGCGTGCGCGTACGAGTATTATATTATGCACTGCACAAAAACCTCTCACGTGAATGCTAAGCGGAAGGATGCGACAGACGACGCTATGACACCAAATCGCCTTGTGTCCCTTGTCTTCATCTCCGGGGTCGCAGTTGCTATTATTGGCACACTACTGTTGCAGTATCTGTTTAACTTGTCTACTGATTTTTCAAGTATGTAAAATTTAACATTGATCGCCCTAGTTCTCTCAACATACATTATGCCTATCATTTTTGTTCCGTTATGTCATGAGCAAAAATAAAAGTATCATTTTCTGTGGCATTTCGCAAAAGAGATACAATTTCCTGTGATGTTCTTGTATTCTAAATTTGTCTGCATGCGACCAGGATTAAGAATATTCATTATCTCCATTATTCTTTCCAGAGCAAGAGTTTCGCCATGTATTTATACCGCTTCCTTCAGGTGGTATATCAAACAAGGAATACACCTTTAGTGTTGCATTGGGCAACACAGAACTCGATAAGCTGCAAGTTCAGAATACAGAGACATCAACAACAGAGGCACTGACATCCTTGCATTTAGCTATAGAGATGAAATCATCTGGCAAGCAAAAAAAAGCTATAAAATTGTTTCAACATGCAATGGCATTGGCACCACATCACCCAGATGTTCTAAATCATTATGGAGAATTTCTGGAACATACTCAGAACAATGTGATCAAAGCTAATGAATTTTATGTACGTGCTTTAACTTATGAGCCAAACCATGAAAGTGCTTTAATAAATAGCCAAAGGACAGCTCGAGTAGTTGAGGAACTTGATAGGAGGATGCTCAGACGCATCGATGAAAAGAGGAACACATTGTCCACAATACCTGATCACAATGCTGCATTGATACGCGCCAAGAAGGAAGCTTACTTCCAACATATTTATCACACAGTCGGGATTGAGGGAAATACCATGAATCTAGCACAGACTAGGGCTATAGTAGAAACACGTACTGCAGTTGCTGGGAAAAGTATTGATGAGCATAATGAAATTCTTGGACTGGACGCTGCCATGAAATACATCAATGCAACTTTGGTCAATAGGTAAATTTCCATAACACAATAATTTCAAAGACAATATAAAAGTACAATACAAAAATATTTATTTCACGACAATCACATTATGTACAATTCGGCATCTCCTCTTCTCAATACTCAAGTATATTTGAACTTTTTATTGGAATATTTTTTGTATTAATATATAATATAAATTCAATCAAGGATTTTAGAAACAATTTGTAAGAAAATACTTTGGAAGAAATTAGAGAAAACAAATCACAACACATCATAAGCTGGGCCGGGAATCTATTTCAATCTTGACACGTTACGAATAAATTACGAGTGTTGCAGCGATAATATTAGAGTGATATTAAAAATATTAAAGATATTCTATAAATATTTTTCTATTCATCTTATAGAATGTTTAAATATTAAAAGGAAAATAAGAAGTCCTAAATTTAATATTTAGCTACTGAACACAGTTAACGATAAAATGACTCCGCAGTGTGTTAAAACACATTTATGATGACTTACATACATAATTACTCTCGTGTATAATTACATTTCATTATTTCAGAGTGGGTTCAATTTCAATAAAGGATATATTGGAGATACACAGGCGTGTGTTGGGTCACGTAGATCCTGTTGAAGGCGGTCATTTTCGTAGGACTCAAGTATACGTCGGTGGCCACATACCTCCGGGCCCAGGAGACATACACTACTTGATGGAGGAGTTTGGGATGTGGTTGAATAGCGAGCAAGCTATCAGGTTGCATCCAGTTAAGTGAGTGGATCTCTTATCTTCTTTTCTACTGATATTTTTCTCCGAGATATTTATCAGGGAAATGTTCTTTGTAGATACGCAGCTGTCGCGCACTACAAGCTAGTACATATACATCCATTTGCCGACGGTAACGGCAGAACGTCCCGCTTGCTCATGAACATGATTCTCATGCAAGCTGGATATCCACCCGTTATCATCCACAAGCAACACCGCCACAAGTACTACGAGAACTTGCAAATAGCAAACACAGGAGACATAAAACCGTTTGTAAGATTCATAGCGGAATGCACGGAGCAGACGCTGGACTTGTTCCTGTGGGCGACCAGCGAATTCTCTCGACAGGTTCCCGCTTTGAGTCAAGAGACTCTGTTTATGGAGAGGCATAATACGATAATTCTGGAGGATGAAAATGATATGCTCGAAAACGATTGAGAACAATTGGCGCTCAGCCAAGATCTGAAGTATTTTTGAGACCAAAGAATGTTCGCCTTATACATGTCTCGTGTTATTTTATTTATTAATACTTGTTATCTCTTGAATGAAAGTTCCAAAACAGTTGTATATGCTATACTATATACAATCGCAAAAATCTGGAAATTATTTAAAACTCCTGACTGCGGAACTTTCGACTGATGACATCAGAGGTGAAAAAATATCCGATAAAAATTGTTGCAGAATAAAAAAATATGACCATAAAATGACTTTTGCAATCGATCGGATACATCTGCAAAATAGTCCAAACACTTTTTCTCTAATAATCAATAAATTAAAAAATTAACGTGATACGTTGGATTATTTTACACATTTACTTGATCAATAGCATATATCATTTTATGGATACACCTCTTTATTTCTACGCATATAACAAGAATTTTTAGCGTGTATTTTCTTGTTTCCCTGGCGTCATAAATCAAGATAACCGCGGCCAGGAGTCTTAAGCCGTTGAAATCAAATCGTTGTGCGATATTCAAGTCTATCAGTCAAGTCAGAATTTTAAACATATCTGCTTGTTACTTGTGATTTATGTGAATCTGTTATTACACTTAAAAGCTGCCAATTAATTTTATCGCGTGCCCATGTAAATATAAATCTTCCATTGTGCGTGTGTGATGTACTAAATTAATTTATAATATTTTATAAGTATGTATGCGTAATGAATGCAGAGTAAATGATGAATCATATATGTGAGAAGGCAGTCTTTCTTAATATTAGTTCAAAGTAGTAACATAATTTTTATGCAGCATATAAGTATTAATTTTCTTTCATAATATTAATTTAAAGCAATAACATTTTTTTGCGCATTTACATAAGTATATTATAATTTCCTTTCATAATATTAATTCAAAGCAGAAGCATAACATTTGTTCATGCAACATTATATAAATATCGATCTTCTTTTACATGATTAATTAAAAGCAGTGACAATATTCTTAATGCAATATTGTGTTCGAGTATGTCACTGGCGCATTCATATTTCGTACGTTAAATCTGATTGGTCTGTACAGCGAGTACGCATCGCTCACGTAGCGCTCACATCTCATTGGTCGAAGGGCGACATGCACCAATCGTGTGCACCTGTTTCTTATGTGAGATGCACCTGCTCCCCTGCACCCGCTGTGCGAATTGCAATTCGTAAAGCGCTGCGGCGTGCGATTGGTCCACGTTTGCCGAGAACAAGCGAACCAGTCGAGACATTCGCGACGGAGCCCTAGCGATTCCTAGTAACTTCCGTGTGTAAAAGGCACATACAGTCGCATTGTGCAGCGTAAGACCGCCGAGTAAACACTCGCCGTAGTGGCGCACGCGAGGAGAACGTAAGCGCCCTGAGAATCTCGCTCGCTCGTTGACAAGTCGATCTTGGAGGTACGTCCCGTAGAAAAGCCGTGTTCCACGCGGAGTGCGTGTCGTCGTTCGTGGAGTGCATCGTTCGTAAGGAGCGAGATGGTCGTTCGGTAAAGGCCATCGCCTCGTTTCTCGTCCTCGGTTCGCCGCTGTCGTCGTCGTCGTCATCGTCATCGTCATTGACGTAGTCGAGGGTCGTCGGCTGACGGCCGAACGAACGGAATAGTACAGTGGTCCGGGCGAGAGAAAGATCGCTCACAGCGGCGCCAGCAGCGAGGGACGGCGGCGCGCTTTGTGAAACCGACCTCGGGGCGGATCGTCGCCGGAATCGCCGTTCCGTTCACGAGCGCGGAACACCCCGCGCGCGCTGTGCCAGTCGAACAGCGCAATCGATAACCCCGCGGGCGCTTTTTGCCTGGCCGAGAGAGAGAGATCGTAATGGCGAGAGCGTGGCGTCGAGGGCGATAGGCGCTGGAGTGGGAGAGGCCGTGGTAAAAACAATGCTGAATCGCCAGGGAGTCGCGCGTAAGTGAACGAATACCCCGTAATGAAAGCGCGTATCGGCGGCGAGGCGCCTGACGGTGGTCGTCGATTCGAGGAAGGGTGTAGCTGTGTGCCACTGCTGTGCGCTTCCGGTGCGCGTCGTGTTTTTTTTTTCCGCCGCGGCCGACGAGCTGGCTCGTCGTCGCAACGGTGCCGACGAGAGCGCCTGCCCCGTAGCATAATTAACCTCGACACAACGACGTAACACATTCGATTCCGTTGGGCCGCCCCGAGCGAGGCGGACGGGGCTCGAAAATTTCGCTGCACTTTGCGGCACTTCGCGCGTGCGACGTGTGAACGAGTCCATCGTACCAGTGGCATCGGTGATTAATCAGCGTGAACTCCGTGTCTGTGTCGTTAAAAACGTCGACGAAGTTTGTTTTTGGTTTATAGCGTCGCGCCTCGTTAAAATCGACGGTCTTCCGAAAATTTTCAAGGATCTGTGTGATTTATCAGAAAAAGAAAGTGACTCGACATGCTCGGGTCGTTAATGCGCGGGAAAATTCTCGCCACGGGAGATGCAATTGTTTGCTTGTCCCTGTACCTATGGGATTTTGTTCTTTGTCCAGTGAGTGGTGGGAGGAGACGTGCCAAAACTCGAGTATTCCTGTAAAAATAGCATCGCAAAAATTCGGCGAACGATGCGTCTCGAATCACGCTTTGTCCAATCTTGCTACAGTGTCAATACACGTCAGAAAACATGTTGAGAACTTTCCTCAAATTCTATTGTTAGTGAAATTCTATTGTTAGTGAAGATAAATGGTCAAAAATGGTTTTTTTTAAATTGTCCTCATGTTTGAAATTGAATAGCATAAAGCGAGTAACCCACATTCCGACATGGATGTACATTTTTCCCGGTGGACTATTTATTTTTATACTATTATGGTGAAGGACGAACTCCAAATTACTATTAAAGTGAAGGACGAACTCCAAAAGTGCCGATAACGTAGAAGCAACCGTCATTAATTTCAAATTATTCGTTTCATGCACAGATAGATCTTGGGTCTATTTTCTATTGCTGAAATAGTGTATAATTTTTGGAACTTAAAAAGAAACAGATATACAGATAAAATTTGGTGGAAGAAAGATGAAAGAGAACTAATGCAGCCAGTTCAGCAATAGAAAACAGACTCTTTATGTAAATATGTGCTGTTTTATTTTGCCATATTTAGTGGGAAACATAATCGTGCATATATAAAAATTTCTCTCTCTGCAAACTTTTTGTATATTTTTAAAGTTCTAAATTTAGTTGTAAAGACACAAATTGAAATGTTCTTTGAAATTCTCCTGAACAGAGCAAACACACCTTCGATATGTGTAAGCTGCAGAATCTTTTTATCAGGCAAATGTTTACATTAACAGCTTGAAATGTCGACTTAAAAATTTATCATCATTTTCATCATATGATTATTGAATAATGCTCTACTTTGTTATTACATATGTGAAGTTTCCGTTGTGTAAAAGCATTTGTAATTATATGCAATATGATGTAAGCTTTACAGAAAAATAAGAAGTCAATATTCTATCTATGAAGTTTTCAAGTATGATATCTCCTTACACATAAACATGTAAAATTCACAGGCAAGACATTCAAATACATCAATAGTCCTCTTTATTTTACTTCAGCTTACAATATCAGGAAGTTCTTAGTTTTTACCTTAACTTTATTTTACATTTTTTCCTACACCTACTTCTTTTTTTTCCTTTTCATCACTTATTCTAATTATTTCTTATCTTACTTCTTTCCTTTTACCTTTTACTTCTTATCCTAAGTATTTCTTATCCTATACCTCAAATACATCAATACAATATCCAAGAATTATAATATTTAATAGAAAAAATAAGAAACTTTTATTATAATATATTTTATGTATATCTGTATGAAAATATATATTTTTATTTTAACCTTGTTTCCTATTTGTTCATCATGAAGATATATATTTTGGATATCAAAATTCACATAGGTATTGTGTAGTGTTGAACTCTTATTAGTCTTTTATTACTTTGGAACTTCAGTAATTCTCTAAAATTAATGAAAAAGCAATTTTCCCTTTTAAGATTTGACCAAAGAATAAATATCGCCTGTGTAATTTCAGATTGTGCGTTCTGACAAGAAAGATCATCTCTCATCGACGCAGTTGAGGATATTATGAATTCCTGTCACTTATAATCAACCTCAGCTCTTGAAATATGGATGATGAGGAGGGAGCTACAAGTTCAGGACCAATGTCTTCATTAAACAGTCTGTTCTCGTTCACAAGCCCTGCTGTGAAGAAGTTGCTTGGCTGGAAACAAGGCGACGAGGAGGAGAAGTGGGCCGAGAAGGCAGTGGACTCGCTGGTGAAGAAATTGAAGAAGCGCAAAGGTGCAATCGAGGAATTGGAACGCGCACTCAGCTGTCCGGGCACACCGAGCAAATGCGTGACTATACCTAGAAGCTTGGACGGTAGATTACAAGTATCCCACCGAAAGGGTTTGCCACACGTGATCTACTGCAGGGTATGGAGATGGCCGGATCTGCAGTCACACCACGAATTGAAGCCGCTCGAGCTGTGTCAATTCCCGTTCTCCGCCAAGCAGAAGGAAGTCTGCATCAACCCCTATCACTACAAGAGGGTGGAGAGTCCGGTGCTGCCGCCTGTATTGGTCCCTAGACACTCGGAGTATGCACCAGGTCACTCTCTGCTACCGTTCCAACAACTGGCGGAACCCACAATGCCGCACAACGTGTCCTACTCGTCGAGCGGCTTCAACGCCACCTCGTCCGGCGGTGTGAATCCAACGTCTCCCATGTCCTCCGTCGGTTCCGTGCCAAGTCCAGGCAGTACGACACTGCCGAATCCGCAGAGCCCGTACGGCACAAACGGCCTGCCTGAGACGCCACCACCGGCCTACTCTCCTCCCGAGGATGGCTCGCAGACCGGCCAGTCACCGCCGTCAGACTCTGTACCGATGGATACGAGCGCACCCACCGAGGTGGCTCCCGTGTGTTACCAAGAACCTCTTTATTGGGCCTCGATCGCCTACTACGAGCTGAATTGCCGAGTGGGCGAGGTGTTTCATTGTCAATCGCACTCCGTGATCGTTGACGGCTTCACAAACCCCAGCAACAACTCCGACCGTTTCTGTCTAGGACAATTGTCCAACGTAAATCGTAATTCCACGATAGAGAATACGAGGCGACACATAGGGAAGGGAGTGCATCTCTACTACGTCGGGGGAGAGGTCTACGCCGAGTGCCTGTCCGACTCGGCCATATTCGTACAATCTAGGAACTGTAATCATCATCACGGTTTTCATCCTAGCACAGTTTGCAAAATTCCACCCGGATGCTCGTTGAAGATATTCAACAATCAGGAGTTTGCCCAACTTCTCTCGCAAAGCGTGAATCATGGTTTCGAGGCTGTCTACGAGCTGACGAAGATGTGCACGATTAGGTAATTAAATTTGCGCATGATTCAACCGAATCCCGCGAGATTGCAACTCGGATTATACGTGTGCTCGGATTATACGCTCCTCTTATTTGCAGAATGTCTTTTGTGAAAGGATGGGGTGCTGAGTATCATCGGCAGGATGTTACGTCTACACCTTGCTGGATCGAAGCACATTTACACGGACCTTTACAATGGTTAGACAAAGTGTTAACGCAGATGGGCTCGCCTCATAATGCCATAAGTTCTGTGTCATAAGTAATACGCGCACGTGTCACAGAACGCTACGGTTCGTTAAGAAAGGACAATTAGATGCATTCGGTTTAATGAAACTGGTCATAAAGTCGCAGATGCAAAAGCTATGCAGACTGTGCACGGGCTTGTTCAGTCATACACACTACACAGAGTTCTGTCTGTGAGTTACTCCATGTATTTTATCGACATTGAAATCAAATCTTGTGAGAATAAGATGGTAACAAAAAAAACGATGTAATATTCCAAGAAAATATGAGGAATTGCGAGAAGTTGCACGAAATGTTTAACGCGATCTCTGGGAATTATCGTGATCACAGACTATACATTTAGATGTTGTCAAACTCTTCGGCTGTTACATAGGGAAAGAATTATTACATAGAATGATATATGTAATAATGGTATATGTAAAAAAAAATATTTTTCAAATCTATGCATCAGTCGTAATACTTTATTTTATATGGAGACTTATTGTGGAGGTATTTATCACACATACAGTGTTGTACCACAAATCCGTTAACTAGACGATTTTAAGATTTATTGTACGACGGTAAAAAAAATATATATATGTATGTATAACGAATACAGCTTTTTGACAAAGAGAGTAAATTCTCCGAATTACAGGACGAGAAAGAATATATATATGTATATATATGTGGATACATATAAAAATATGTATATATATTCTATGTCTTCTCGATCGAGTTTAATCTAATAATTATGTCTCTTAAGTTACGTGTGCGCTTTAAAATACGTTTAGCTCTAGATCTTGAAATTCTAGAAAGAACTCACAGTGTAAGCGCAGAGCTTTATTGAGAAACGACGACGCGTTTATATTTCAATGTAAGACATTGGACGCTGATCTCACGTTGACTACCGAAAGTTAACTGCGTCCGATGATATATTGAAAACGTTAAATTCACCGATCCGTAAAGGGATTTACGTGACTCATGGCTTTCTCCATCTCTGTAGGACTATATTGCATTGTATTCTCGATTATATTGTGTCACGCACCAAATCGCCCGTATTATACCGATCCCTGTGAGCAGAACTCGATCGAAAGAGTACACGTTTAGATAAGTATCATTTTCATGTGTTGCGAGTGTACACTTGAGTTTCACGCGCGCTGTACATATTCTGTACGCGATTGTCATGCGCGTTTACGCATAGACTAGGAAAGAAAATCATGTATTAGTAAGTTCATCATGCATTGTTCGGCTAAAATTTACGTTCACCGATCGATTGAACATGATTTTAAAGTTACGTTCTTTACTTTCCTGCGATACGAAAAAGAGTGCCAAAAGGAACGGAATATTCGCATAATATCTTTAATTTATGCACTGTGATATTTTATCAGAGTTTACGATTTTTTCATTGTATCTAAGCACGTTCCCAAAGTCTGAGATCATGTAATCCGAAAAGTACATCGATGTCTTTGAGTGTCTTAGCCGTGAGATATATATTAACAGTGCCTAATTATCTAGACAATACCATCTTTTTTCACTGCCGTTTGCTGTCACTTGTTTGCCGATGTGCCTAGCTGTGATTTTTTGCTGTTCAATTTGGCAGATATGCGATCTGTCGCATAAATGGATAAAACGAGTAAAAGTACGAGAGGAGCAAGGTATTTTGCAAATTACGAGATTTCGTGATGAAATAGGAAAAATGAGCAAAACAAAAGAAAGTAAACAATACTAGGGGACTAAGATATTTGGCTAATAATTACGCGATTAAGTGTGATATAAACGAAAGAAAGTATGATAGAATAAGGTGTCGTAACTTGCGATCTCGGTCGGAGAAACTTGGGAATTCGCGACGGAAGATCGATTTAGACGTCGCGATCAAACAGGATATTGTATAGCACGGACGCGAACGTCGACGAAAAATGTTACCTTAATTCCATATTGCACAACGTGGTGCAATCGTTGCGCTAATTGTACGAGTGATGGGGACAATAATCGACGACCACAAGAAGGGTATAAAAAAAAAAACATTGTAAGATACGTTTTAGCCCGTCCTAGAGCTAAGAAAATTTACTGTTCGATACAATGATACATTAATTACATTGGATCAGATTCTGCACGAAGGAACCGCTCGATCTGTATCGTATTGCGAAACAAAGAACGAGCATCGTTAAAGGATGCGTTCTATGTCTATTCCTCACGAGTCTTCTCACGAATTTTGGCTCCTTTACTCGCGGAGTGCGATCCAATTCGATGCCCTGAGGCATTTTCACTATTCGGGTGTAGATACACGAATATTAGAAGTCTCACGTTAGTAGCTATCATGCCGTGTCACAATCCACGTCGTTCGCACAACCGTCGAACGACGGTGGCGGTTAGAAACGATTAGAGTGGAGTTGCGAGATCTTTTCGGCACACACGTTGAGCTTGTCGCCGTTGAAGCGAGCACGATGCTTTACTATAAGACGCACGTGTATGAATAGTTTCTCATTAATGCAAGATTATACTTACAGCTTGTATTTCGCGTTCTCACCAGTCCTCGTTTTTTTCGCTAACCGAATCATCTCACGGATTATTCGCGAAGCCCGTTTGCAAACTTCTCGCCTAATCCTTCAGAGCCTGAGCAGAGTCTTTGATAACTGAGAGGCGTATACTTCCTACCACGAAGTGTGGCATTATCCGCGATAATTCGCCCCTCAAATTTGACGCTCGCGAAGATTAGCGGAGCACCGGATTTGATTGCGTGCCGCCCGAGTTTGTGCCTTGAAAGCCTTTTATATTGTGTAACTGTATAAGAATTATGATATATTATATGCAGTTTCCGAAACATGTAGCAGCAAGGTTGGATGGATGGATACGTTGTGTCAGAATACACAACAGAGGAAAATAGATAAAAAGAAAAATGTATCAGAATCCCTAAGAATTGTCCACTTGTAAAATAAATGCAAAACTGTATGTCTAAACTCTGTAGCGTCGCATTGTAGTAAACGTATAGTCACGCTTCAGCGTCGCATGTGGCCGCCTGATATTGAGTTTTATTTATCTGAGATGACGATTGCACTCGGTGCGATCGTGTGACGTGTATAAGGCCACGTCAGAAATTCACGTGCCTTGGAGATATTTATATAAAAAGGAATCGAGCGCCTCCGCAATAACGTGGAAACAACAGTCAGCCAATACTGGATATGTTACTTGTTTCTCATCTGCTATACTCTTATTCTTTTACAAATATAAATTATCATATTGTAAGAAACAACGATCATTATATATACATACGTTAAAGTACGTAAAATGTAACATGCATTAATATCTTTCTTGTGATATTAATGATTATTAATATTTTTTTATCTATTAACAGTTAAATGTTAAATTTAATCAAATCCAACTTGTTAAATGGACTCAGGGACTCACACCGTCCCCGTTTTGGATTACTTCTAAAACGGAGAACATTCTCTTCTCTCTGTAAACGACTTTAGAAATGCGTTTATCAGTTATCCGATGTAGAAGCGCTCGGTTTCTTTTGCACAAAAGTCGTCTATTAATGTACGGGCCATGAAGAATAAATAGACAACCGATTGAAGTGTGAAGGTGCGATTTGAAAACGGGCTCGCGATATTCCACGCGTCAGTGACTGTACATATATATATATATACAGTACATGTACATATATATATACATACATGCATAATACATATATATATATATGTATATATATAATATATATATAAATTATATATATAATAAATATATATATATATATTATAAATATTATATATAATATTATAAATATTATATAAATATATATAATATTATATATATATATGTATGTGTATATATATATATATATATATATATATATATAAATAAATCTTGTTAGTCGTGTAAGAGAGAGACACGCCTTCGGAATCCATTCCACGTTATATACCATTAGAAAAGATAACCGCGAATTTTTTCTGCCCTTGCACGGTTTCTCAGTACATTTGCTCGTGTGACTGCATCGTATTCGGAACTATCAGCGACGACGAGGACGACGTAGACACACGAGCGTCTCTAATCTGTACAGCCACCTCTTGCGAGAGAACGATATCGTTTTGTAGGACATAGCACTATCGTAAAACTATGAAACGGAATTAATTAGCTGCCAAGCGCACGGCGTGTAGTACATTCTCTCATTTTCTTGCCGCACGTTCCTTTCTCCCTCTCTTCTTCTTTCTTCCCTCTTTCTTTATACGATTAAAAAGGAAAACACGAGAGAAAAAGAAAAGACATTTTATGTACAGAGGACGATACTTTAATCGTAATATACATATATATAGTGTAACAATGTGTAACGACGAGATGGTAGGACAATACGTGACTTGTGCTGTATGTATGTGACATATGTTATTATGGTAAGGAACCGAGTCTTGTCGGGAAAACTAGCAGAAATAGATGGCCCACCGGTTGGAGCAACTTGTGCTGTAAAAATGCACGAGGCGCTCCACGAAAACATTGAATTATTTAAACACGTCCCGACGTCGGTCGAACGTCCTGCGACAGTGAAAGATCATCGTCGCCGCACGACGACGAGGATGAGGCAGAGAATTCTCAGTCCTGAGACGAGAAGCGCGTTCGCAACAGACGCCGGAGACTAACCTTAGGAAAATTTCGCGGCCGACTGTGTATCTCGTTCTCGACGTGAATAAGTAAAAAAAGAAAAAAAAATAGAAAATTACCCGCACTCACGCTCGGTCACGTCTTACACGCTGCCTTCTCACACCTAATGCCGTTTACACATGCATTTCTGGTAATAATCGTCTTGCGCAGCTACCGAGTACGAGTTAAAAATTAAATAATGCCTACCTGTCTGTATCTATGTGCGATTAAACATGTGCGATGGTTGTATATCGTCTCCTAATTACGCACATTCGATGATCCTTCTCACTCTGCCGATGATCCTAATTCAGATCTGTGTGTGCGCGTGTGTATGTCAATTTGGAGTTGAGGATGCCAGTTCTTTATTTGAATATTAATTAAAAATATAAAGGTCACATATGTCATATCACTCGATTGAAGAACTAGTTTGAGTTCTTTACGTTTGAGACAATACTTGTAATAATGTCGTAAATATCAAGCAATCGGCTGTCACGAAGATCATTTCGAGACGAATGCAAGAAAAAACAACATTTTGTACAATTGATTTTGTAACACGCATATTTCTCTTTTTCGAACACTTGGGCTCGCATTAATAGTTGTCCTTTGAAATTTGCCCCATGTAAGATATTCAGATTTTTATTCAGAGTTAGATCCAAGTTGTTCAGTCAAATTATGATACATGTGACATTTATATCTGCAATCGCGCGATTCAATTCAAAGACTCTCATTTCACTCTGAATTCAAATCCGAGTGTCTCACTTGCGACGAATTTTAGTAACTATTAGTGCAGACCTTACTACTGCAATTCAATACAAAAATATGAAATCAAAGATTTTGCTAACGATAGTTGGGAAAGGACATTCTGACTTTCGATTTCGTTTTCTTTTTCTCAATTTGATTTATTTCATTCATAAAGCAACAACGTGAAATCTCTCGTAAGTATCGAAAATCTTTCTGTGCACATCGAATTAGAGTAGTTCCAGAGGTCGACCACTAAGTACGACATACAGAGGAAGGACGGCGGGGGAGGGTGGGGGTGAGGGGGACGCGTCGTTTGATTCGCCTCTCTTTCCGCATAAATTATTCGATTATAAAAAAATAAGAAGTATATTAACATCTTTCGATCGTTAAGCTTCATCTATTACCCTACTATACTTATTAAAAAATACTATTATTCGAGACGGTGAAACGTTTTTTTTCTTCTCTTTTCCTTCTCGCGTGATCTAAAAAAAAGCTCCGCCAATAGTAAAGTTTCGTTGAGTCGGAACTACTGAGACGCCTGAGCTATAGCAACAGTCGCCGAAAAAGTCGCTGCTAGAACGAGAACGTCCGAAGTGTTCGTTAATAATAACAGCGAGACACACACACACTTCTTAGCGGGTATCGGGAAACGTTGCGTCGTCGGATATGTAACGGAAAAACGTCGACTGTTTCCGACATGCGAAGCGGTATAAGTGTAGTACAATCGCGCAGCCTCGGGTTATAATAAATACTCGATAAATACATTAAATTAAATTAAAATGCGCCGGGCGACAGGTGTAACTATAAGTTTACTTTTTTTGATTTAACAGTAATTTCTTTAAACAATGTCTCTTTACAACATCTCTCTCTTTCTCTCTCGCTCTCTTTCTCTCTCTCTCTTTCTCTATGAGTATTTTATATATTTTATATATTTATATAAAAATCGTACACACCTCTCTCTCGTCACACAACAGAAATGTCAATACTCCATTATTCCTAACTCTCTCTTCGTTATTCTCGTTATTCCGCTAGTTTATCTCTAAGTTTCATAGATCGAGTAACTCTCAGTTTGTGAGATTAGTGTAATTAGAACACGATACTATACGTTTACAAAATCGAGCGTACGCGCGTTAATGATTGCTAAATTCGCGAGCTCGCGCACGAGGATCTTGCGGTGCCCAGGAATGGATTTACGTTTGGAACGAAATGTATTGAAGAGGGACGCGCGATGTGACCGCGTTCATCGTTGCTCCTCTTAATTCTCTATGATCTAGCGCGATCTCGATGTGACAGATTTCCACACACAATCAACACAGCGACACGTCTTTTCAGCGAGATACAACGCACCGTCCTTCGACGAATCGTGGCAAGGCGAACTAGCCTTTGACCTGCTCGAATTACAAGGTATGATAAATACTTATATCAAATTATAACAAATACCGAGATATAATAAGGTGTCGCGACAAGTCTATCTTTTAATTAGGATACGTTCCGTCGCGCTAATTCGACTTCCTACAATCTGTCGAAGGAGTTCCACGATTTTTCCACCGAGATAGTCTTCTTTATACGAACTTTGGATAGCTCTCCGTCGATCGCGCCGTAATATATACTTTACAGAACGCGAAGGTCACACACAAGATAAGGGTGGAGATTCATTAATTCTTATCTTACGTAGTAGAGTTCCCGCGATCTCGTTTATCAAAAGAAAAGCGACGTCCATAGAGCGTCAAAAGATCGGAAACTCTTTACCCCAGTTAGCTGCTAATCATCACGAAAGTCGACGTATATCGTTGGACGTGTCCGCTTACGTTAAAAAACCACTTAGTGTACGTATTACTCGGTGATTCAGACAGAGTGAGGAAGAAAACACAGGAGTATTCGTTGACAAACCAAATGAAGATTTTAATCTCAATATTGTGTAATAACGCAAGAGAGAAAATTGGACCGTTTGATGCCGTCGATGATATTAATACTAAGAAACTTAAACATCGAGACTGGATTAACGCCGCAGTGCAGTTTCGTTCTTACGAGCTAAAAGTTACATTTTTTTCCTCGAAATCAGTCGTTATTTGGTTTACGAATGTCGATCACTACGCGCATGTATATGTGTGTATGTATGGTATGCATTTATGTCTCGCGATGAACATGTGTCCGTGTGTATGAGTGTACAAAGTATCGCCGTGATATCTATACATACATACATACATACATACATATATATATATATATATATATATATATATATATATATATACACATATATATGTACATATACATATATATGTCTCCTGGTAAATCGGCTACTAAGGCTTTTTTCTGTTTCTCTCATCCAATCGTACACACTGGGTCCCTCGTAATAATACATCTAGCGGTCTATATAGCCTAAAAAAACGAATGTTAATCTGATTTCTTAGCTTGACGCATCATCATCTGTGATGGTGATAGTCTACATCTCGAAGACGAACAAATGGTACACACGGGATTACGTATCGACGCATTGTGTGTTTGACGCTTTAAAATTTCCGCGGTTGTCTCGGAACGCGGCCCGAGATGAGTGGTAAAACGCGCGAGAAGTCGCTTGAGAAACATGTAACCGTAACAAAACCGTAATGAAACATGTAAAATACTCTGAGACTTTGTTGCTAATTAAATAAAATGCGCGCTCGCGTGTGTGTGCGTGTGTACGTGTTATGTGTGTGCTGTATCTTCACGGACGTACCTATGTACTTAAAATTTTTTACGGTTTTGAAAACTAAAAAAAAAATATGAAAAAACTCCAATACGTTTGACTTCACACTTGATTTCACTCTGGTGGATGCCCGAATTTATTATTTTGTTATGCCCGGCCATTTCGGCTTATTCGCGTCGTGAGAGATAACGGTGAGATAATTACAAATTCGCAAGAGATACGCCAGTTTCTGTATTATACCTCCTCGCGAAAATCCGATCTCTCTTTCTCTCTCATCTTATTCCATTTCATTACGTAAAATCGTTATATATAGTACAGAATCGCGCTAAGGGTGAGTTGCGCGAGAGGCGAGCTCTTTCCGTTCTCGTTTGTTTTTCCTCTTTCTCTTTCAAGAAAGAGCGTATCTCTCGTCGATGACGATATAGTCTCGTAGCAATTTCGAAGAAGGCAAGAGATTCCGTGCTCTCTCTCTTTCTTTTATATATATATATATATATATATATATATATATATATATATATATATGTGTATATATATAATGTATGACTGTCGCATATGGCGCACTACTAGTGTGTTGTGTATGCGTCTGCTTCTCTCACGCGTTCTCGCGATCAACGGTCGATACATAATAAGAAGAAGTATGAAGAAGCGGCCTTCTCACCGGTGAGAGAGATAATCGTTATACTTTTTTTTCGTGTGTCTTTTCTATACTGTTTTCTCTTCCCTTTCCTTCGCGTGCTCGTCTTAAAAAGCATCATCCTCTAATTGTACCGCGTAATATTGCGCGTTCGGGTCATCTTCTGGCTGATTTGCTCCTCCTGCAAAAGCTGCCCGCGGAACTGGCTCACTTGGTCGAGCGCGTTGTTCAAAGTGTCACGCTGCTGTATTAGCAGTTGCTCCCACTTTTGGGCATACGCTGCAACAGATAACACGCACACCCGTCAACCCAAGAGCATGATTAGACATCGGCTTAGCATAGTTAAGGATTAAATCGGACACGCCGAGACGACACGAGCGAACGCCAGAGCTGTTACCTCTGCTTCAATTCGATATCGCGTGCGTGTTTGTACTTTACAGCATCACCTTAGAACGCGACTAGCGGCTAGATACACATCTATCAACCGGTATTCATTGCCATGTGGTTTACACATTCAAGTAAGTCCTGATCCTGATCTGTGAACTATTAGCATGACAATGAAGTCCGGAGAGATTACAATGTTAATCGAACGATGATCTAAAGTTAGGCTGGCTGGAAACACGACGGTGAAGAAGAAGCGACTTGGATCTAAATTATTCTCACCTACGTTTTCCAGAGTCACAAGCGAAACCGCTAGTTTCTCCCGTATTAAAGTAATTGCACGAGTTAATACCAAACATTTCGAGAGGCGTTCGCGTATTAGTGTAATATTTTTTTCCTGTTTTTTAACCGCGAACGTTTTCAGCAGTCGTCTCGAGGCGCTTGGAGCCGAGGAACCAAGCTGTGAGAATCACACGTGTGAGAACACAATTAGAGATTATAGACACGCTATTAGGTAAATGGAAGCTTAAGCCGAGCACAAGCCAGACTTGTCTGGTAATCCAATTATGGATATATGTGGTTATCATGTGGTAATTATGCTGAACGCGTGAGATACTGTGTTAGGATCCACAAAAATAACATTTATTAACAAGGACTCGGTTTGCATACACACATGAAACGACGCGCTGATCGCTTCCGGAGATGATATGCATACGAATCGTACTTGTGTACAGCATTAGCGATTACACCATGTATGTTTGAATTTTTCTTATGGCACGCAACGACGTGTGTATGTACAAAATTATTCTTCGAGATACTTTAACAGGACTGTATTGTGTACATAACGACATGTAAACAGCCGTGAAAGAAAAGACAAATGTTGAGTTTACCCTCCCGGGATATCAGAGAACGCGTTGTTGCAAAAATTTCGCTGCCTTTATAGAATTTGCACCGACGGATTGTACAATTGTATCGACACGTTTTCACACGCGGCTTTCACAGAATCAAGTTCGACAGCTCTACCTTTCTTCGAATATATATTTTCTGTGATAACGGATAAAAAAAGAAGTATTTCAAAAGTCTTAATAATTGCATCATTTCGACGTCTCGTAAAATCTTTCCGAACGTACGAGAGGAACGTTTACTTTTCTCGCGTTACATCAATGAGTATCGGAATATTGGATCGTTAAAAAATATTATTTTTGGGGACACATATCTGAGATCTGAAATGCATGTGATATCGATGACGGCAAATATATGTGACGCATATCATTAGTACGTAGTATGGTGCACATTAATTAAAATAAGCTGCTTCTCTGAGACTATTTGATAGAATTGTTAAACGAATAGTTTTTCGTACCGTCGGAAAATAGCTTTCTCTCTATAAGACGTCTACGCAACGAGAAACTCCTCAGGTAGGGTGACTCAAACTTTGTTCTTTTCCGCCTCAAATCTGCAAGGTTTTTTCTCAGCATTACATCAGAATTCCCTCTTACAAGTGTACAATTGCAGACTATGATTTTTAAAGGTGTATCAATATTTATAGGCATGTAAGGGGAATTTTATTCGCTACGCTATAATTAGACGTGTGTTCTATTCGTGGCTAGGAGTGTAGCCGTTCGCTTACATAAAGGCTAATAATATTGATAAAATAATAGTGAGAGAGAGATACGATTAAAAATATCTACGTTACACGTTTATGCAAATAATAATATCTCGGTAACACGGTGTCTGGAGGTATTTGTTCACACAAAACACGACTCTCGAATACACGACGAAGTGCTAACGTTTTGCGAGGGGGGAATTGCAATTGCGAAGTCAGAATATATCAAATATGTGTACATTCATCACTACAGCACACATAGAATTAGTATCGGGGAGAACACTTCGAACGTGCATACAGCCAAGCTTGAGGAACACTAATGTTCGACTCGCAAAAAGGAATGTATTTTTATTAGAATTATTAAGATTACGTACGAACATTTCAAACAGTTTTACACTAGTGTGATACATTTACAACAAGAAGGGCACGCAATAAAATTTTCCACAATTTAATTGCATTACCTTACTGTAAACCTATATAATAATAATAATAATAATAATAATAGATATGTATAATTAAAATCTTTTCACATTCAACGTGTTTTTAAACGCTTTCAAACTTTTGCCTCTAAACTTCTGCATCTATTTAAACTTGGAATCGAGTCACACACGGTTGCTGTCTCGCGAAAAGTCTCATTACGTCACCGCTTTATTTACTCTCTATTCCTTGTACATAAAAGAAAAAAATAATATACGTCACTGGCAACAGTAAAAATAAGATAGCGTTCTTCAAAACGATCGATAGAAGGCACCATATTTTATAACAACGCGATCGAACAGCAGACTTTTTCTTGGTGTCGTCGTCAGTCACTTCTCTGCTGCGCGATCTGCTCTTTATCTTTAAATCGACGAATTTCCTCGCACCGCGCGGATCATCGCGTTCTTGTCCGTCACTGCCGTCGACGGTGGAGGAGAACTGAGAGTATAATGTGGACAACACCGGTTGGTTCATGTACAAGTCAATGTCACGCGCATCCACGACATCCTCCTCGTCCACGTTATCCGTCACTGTTTGCCTCAAACTTATATTAACGTCAAACAATGATGAACCGTTATTGCGATGGACGTCGTAGTCTTTGAAGTCGGTCTCGTCAAACGCGTCCCCGCAAATATCGATGCATGGTTGGCAGCCGATATTGTCGATTTGCTCGCTCTCCGCATTGTCTGGCGGATCGAACACGTTTGAGAGGAAAGTATCGTCACCCTTGCTCGCGCTTCTCTTTTTACCGAAGTCCTCGCAATTGTAATTGTAGCTCGACGACAGCCAGTCGTTCTCGTTCGAATTATTCTCGCAACTCAACAGATCGAGCGACTTGATGCCGTGCGTGTTTCTCGATGACAGGTTCATCGTCCTCCTGGTACAAAACGTGCCCGACCAGTGATACTTCTCTGGTTTCTTTTTGCCAACGTTGGACCACTTGATCCGTGGTGTGCGATTAGGTCTTTGAGCGGAATTCGTCAGCATATTTAACGTCGGTGTGGTCTTGACAACAAGTGAATTCCTTCGGCTGTTCACCTGCTTTCGACCGACGGACGGCGCGCTCTTTCTCCTCGTGAGATCGATCCTGCCGGCGAACGGCGTGCGAGGAATCACGGTCGCGTCTTCCTCGGTGTCGTACGAACTGAGGTCGGTTCTCGACTCCATCTCGTCCTTCCATGGGGACTTCATCAACGTGTTCTCCGCGATTATAGTTACGTTTGTATTTAAGACCGGCTGCTGTGCGTCACTGTCCGATACGCTGTCCGTGTCGTCGTTTATCATTGTCGTCGTGTTTAACGTGCTGCTGCCTCTCCGGTGGCGGTTTAACGTGAAGACCGAATTTGCCTTAGTCTTACCGCGCGAATCTGTCATAAAATGCCATGCACTGTGATACAGGGCAAGTACAGGGCGTGTCGTACTTTTTGTTTTATTTTTCTGCTCTTTTTTTTCTTATTTTTGGAGTCTCTACTCATACAAGTCTCTACTATACAAGTTTACCGGACAGGACAGTCTCAAAGGAGTACGGAGACGACACGAATCGTCGCTGGGGAAGGATTCGGATGCATTCTATCGTCAAACGTCGCCTGCGAATTACTTTTACCACTTTTGATCACTTAATTAGTGTCACTGAACAACGGGAGGTGCGTGCGTCCGACACACAACGCGTGGTGTGATAAATCAAAGCGAAATAACGGAACGGAAAGCCAATATAGAGACAAAAAGAATCGTGCAAAAACGGAGGACGAATTCGTCTTACCTTCTTGGTCGTAATCCACCTCGTGAGTCGCACTGAACACACTGTGTGCATCGTTGAGGAATTTAGTCGTGCTGTCCATGACGAGTTTGTGCCTATCCAACACCTCCTCCTCGAGCATCTGCAGAGCGGACACCGCCTCGTGGAAGGTGTAGAGATCTTGTGAAAGTTCACCTTCCTGCGAAAAAAAGAAGGTCGTCTGTTGCAACAGTCAACAATTCACCTTGACCGTCTATCTTTCTACAAAATCCGATATAACCAATCGTTTTTGCGTCCATCATATTTTAACAATCCTTGCATTCATGCATTTGCACACACAATCGCTTACATTGAGAGACCGAAGTTGCGCCAAATCGCTGTCCGATAGCACGCTGTTGTTCACTTGCTCCTCGATCTTCAAGCCCCGCTCGTCGTCCGTCGGCGAAGCTTTAATTTCCGTAGGATCGGTCGCCGCTAATTCCTTCACCCGATCCGCATATCTCAACGTGTTTAGAGAATGCTCGCAAGAACTCATCCCGGGACTAATCATCGCTATCTGTAAACGCAAAAGTTTCATTTAAATCAAACTCTTTTTTTCTCTTTCTCTCGTATACATTCGTATACGTCACAATAACGTAATTATTATCGAATAATAAGACAGCCTACCATGCACGTTTTTGACTTCTCGCCGATGAAACTGTCCCTCAATACCTGCGTTAATTTGCTCGCCCTAAAAGGCAGATGCGTCCCTTTGCGACTTAACGCGCGTATACACTCTTTTAATGCTAATAAGGACTTATTGATTTCAGCACCTTCCATTCCTACAAATTTAAACGGTGATATCGATTACGTGACATTCATTAAGCACACTCGGACGATCGATCGTTTCGGCCGAAGAGTCATTTACTCACGAGTCTGTCTGTTAGCGGAGGACGTGTCGGCACCCCTCTCGTTTCCAGCAAGATCAATGAGGGAGAACTTGCCATGCACCTTGTGTGTGCCTGGGACACGCGCTATGATTTGGAATACCGCGTGCGATCTGGAGGAGTTGGAATTGGCGCTCGTCTGGCCGCTCGTTCTGGCACTGTTGCCGTGCTGTATCAATTTCAACACCTCGTCGCAAGTCTCCACTACCTTCTCCGTCAAACCCACTATTTGCACCTATCGGTCATCGCAAAAAAGATTTCGAAATATTAAGACAAAGTAACAAGCAGCGTATCTATCATTAAGTCGTATCTTTAACTCGAGTACGCCAGCATGAATAATTACCAACTGACACAAATATATCCGCTTTACGCAAATGTATCAAACATTTAAATTAAATTTCGCACAATCATTATCGATGTCAATTGCCAGTGTAGCAGTCTAAAATATATTTCAAAACTCTAATGCTCGTTACATCGAACGAACCTGCTGCTTGCCGTCCTCAAGGACTCTGAGCTTCTCCTTGTCCGCGAGCAGATCGAACACCTTGCCAGAGTAAATCTCAAAGAAGCTAGCGGAAATGACCAGATTCAGGGGCCGATACTTGGCCAGTTTCAGGCACTTGAACACGTCTTTGGCAACCATGGCGTAAATGCCCTTCTTGCAGTCCTGCGTCTTGCCATTGAAGTCGCCGCCCATGGTATGAGTCTTTCCGCTGCCGGTCTGGCCATACGCGAAGCACGTGGCCATACCGCCCTCGAAGATAGTCTGCACCAGCGGCTTCGCCGTGTACTTGTACACTATCTCGTTGTTGCACGTCTCGTCGAATGCGTAGTCGAATCTGAAGATTTGGTTCTCGAGATACTTGGTGAGATCGACCTTCGCTTTCGGCTCGTGCACCACCATCTGATCCTTGCTGGGCACGCTGATCACGTCGATCTCCTTGCGTGCGTGCTCCTTCTTGTTTAGCGGACGTTTGCGAACGCACACGGTGATCTGGTGATCTTCCACAGCATCGGTTTCCCGCAACGGCCTGAATTCTATGCTATGCTGGTACTCTCTGCGTGGGTGAAGCGGACAAATGTCGATGAACGAACAACATAATCAGTATATGATTCTTAACTGTTGATCGCGAAGCAATTTACGTGAGGATATCGTGAATAAAAAGAAACATTATAATAGACTAAGGAGTTTGCAAAAATTTGTCGGGTTTTTGGCCAGGTTTCTCTTATCAATAGTAACGAAACGATACATGTTATATTTAAATTGAAATATCTATCGGCGCGTCACCCACCACTTTCTGCCACACACCTTCAGATAATTAATCTAATTCCGCCTCTGCCAAATGACTCACCTGTCCAGCCGATGAAATCATCAATGATCCGACAAACTTTTACAAGACTTCGATATTAGTATTAGTCTATTATCAGTAGTATCGATATTAGACTAGTAGTGCATTTCTCGGCGTTGTACATTCAGAGAAAAATACTAAAACTTTATGTAGTTCTCCTAATCGTTTAGCATTAGTTACATATCTACTAAATGATTTACTAAACTATGTATCTTGATTCTACCAAACTCAGTTGTCACCTATATATAGTTTCCATGATTTTTCTCTGAGTATATTTCAAGACCAAAACACATGAAATAAACGCGATCAGGGCGAACCTTATCATAGCGAGGAATTCCCAATTCGGGTTGCCCGGATCCAAATTCATCAGAGCCTCCTTCTCCTCCTTTAATTCCGCTTGTCGTTGTCTCCTTTCTTCCCTGTTCTTTTTCAGTCTCTCGACTTCTTTGACGACGTTGGATCGCCTACTTCGGCCATTCTCAACCTGGGCTTGCTGCTGCTGTTGTTGCTGCAACTGTTGTTGTTGCTGTTGCTGCTGCAGCTGCAACTGTTGTTGCTGCTGCTGCTGCTGCTGCTGCGTCGTCTGCTTCTGCTTGTTCTGCAGCGGGGTCGCCAGGTTGTATTGCGTGACCGCTGTCGTCGGCGTAGGCGGTATATTCTCGAGTTCCCGACGTCCTGTCAATCCAGAATTCGACTCACCGTGACCGTTCACAGAGGTGGCCGGTGCCATAATGTTTGTCGGGCGGCCCACCGGCCGTGACAATTGCCTATTCGAGCTCGCTGAAACACCAGTACGAAGATTAATGCCAACTGCAGTGTCCTTCCTAGACTTGGCGGTCGGAAACCGGTGTTTAAATCGCACGAATTGATCTTTGATTTCGCGATTTATCCTGCTCAGTTTTTAGTCTCTTTCTCCATACGCGGTATCGCGAATTTAACTATTTCTCTTTCGACAATCAATATAAATGACTATACACACGATAAGACGAAAAACTCTGGCAATTTTTGCAAAATTTAAACACTGTCGTGCGCGAATCTTTATATTATCTTTGTTTCTCTTGCGCCACGCATAAGAGTTGCAAATTGATCACTCGAGAATGCATATTTGATCGTCAACACAAATTCCAAGGAAGAAAAGGAATCTCAGCGAGAGATTGACCTGACACACGAGCGTTACCGGGGTCATCGTCTTCGATCCGAAGCGTCAGGACCCGCTTGTCGGCGACGTCCGTATTTTCGCAGTCGCGGATTTTGTTTTTCCTGCGGAAGCAATAGGCGAGCGGATCGAATCTCATGGCGCCGTGGGCGGGCGAGCACGCGATCGCGGACACACGAAATCTCTTGAATTTCTTAAAAACCGATCAGCCGGCCCCGTCGCCGTCGTCGCGGGCCCGCGAGCAGCCCGACTCACTCCGTCGCCGCGTCTCGCCGGGGAGGGTAACACACTGCCAGCCACACACTGCCGGTGGGTGTGTGGTGGCAGCGGCGGCAGATCGAACGGTGTCCGAGAGAGGGTCAAGCCGGAGGAGTGCACCCACTTCGCGCGCGCGAGCGATACACGTCGTGGTGGAGGGTTACCGGCGGGGTCCTTGCCCTTGTGCCGGCCTGCCGCGAATATCGATAGTCACGGTTCGACCCGTGCACACACACGTGGAGCTAGGCCCGCGTCGTTAACTTGGTTTATCTAGGTGAAATGACGACGACGGCGCAGACACACAACCGTCCCTGTCCGCGAAATTGACTTATTGAACGCGGAGACGTTCCAACGTCATCCGCAGGCTTATCCGCGAAATCAGAAACTCGTACGGCAACGTTTATCGATTTTCTCCTGTGCCTCGTCACGATTTTCGCGAGGAGCGATTCGCCTCGCTCCGTAAAGGGTGTTAACCTGAGAAACATTATTAAGTCGCGTTTCAGCAAATTGTAATCACGGCGTTTCGTTTTGGAGAGATTCGTCCTTCGACTGGAATCTTCCAAAAGCGCGAAAATACAGATTTCGCCGTCGACGCGCGTTTCTCTCTCGCGATTCGCATGGAAGTACACTCAGAGAAAAAGGATACGGTGATGGTAATTAATTAATTCTACATACGCATAATTGCATACGCAAAACTGTTCACCTACATAAAATGCCATGTCTTTTTCTCTGAGTGTAGTGGAGAGACAAGACCGGTACGACGTTTTTGTCGATCTCATCGATAACATCGACTCGTTGGAGTTTGTTTAACAAAGCGCGACGAGATAAGTGAAGAGAGGAAGGTAAAATACCAACAACGATGTCTCTCTCGTCGTTACATACCTTTCACCGGAATAGACGGCCTGGTGGAGTGCTGAAAATAAAGAAAACAGACAACGTTCAGTTGCTTGATTGGGAAATGATCGTGTTTCTTCGTGCAATCGTACTGATGGGTGTTACTGACTTACATCTAGGAGTGCTGTAAATGAGAAAATAAAACGGTGCTTCCTTTTTCGAAGCTGAGAGTGTATGATACATCATTTCCGGGGGACGACGATATCGCCGCGCATGCGAGATCCGACACCTTCATCACGCCGGGGGCGCGAGATAAGACGGTTTTTCATCGACCTCTCGCGTTAATCCGAACACCACTCATACGTTCTCGAGAGTATCGATCGCGACCGTAACCAGCGCGGTTTTCGACCTAGTCCCAAGTATAGTCTCCGAGTAACGTCGCGCGATTTTTCACCTAGAGTTCACCTCTGCGAAGCCGCATGTCAGTCTCGTTTTTTCGCCAACGAAATCGGAAGGGACATCATCACGAGTGCTTGAATTCTAAGATACCCGCTTCAGCTAGAGTTCTTCAAGTGAAAGGACACCGCGTAATAATTCCTGATTCCCGGTCGCTATTCGCCATTAATAGGGAAGAAGCGAATAGGAGTGAGAGAGAAATTCTAAGGGAGAATACACACCTTGACAGAAACGCAAAAAAGCAGAAACTAATCAGAAGTCGCGCTGGTAGAAAAGCAGAAACTGTGGATGATATATGTGACATTTATATTTGTAATCGCGACTCAACTGGAAAACTCTCATCTAACTCTGAACTCAAATCTGAGGAACTTACATGACTTTTAAGTACATAACTATTAAATACGGGCGTGAGACTGAAATAACGAAACACGCTGTGGCTTCTCTCTCATTCACTCACTTGCTCCTTATAAATGGCGGACGGTAGTCTAACTTTTATTCAAGGAACTCTAGCTCCAACTATCGGCTAACCGCTCGCTGAGACATCCGCCTGCACAGTCGAGGTACTCGTCGTATCAAAGCGAGTGCGGAAGGAGTGAAAAGAGGCATAAGTGACGGTGCTGTGTCGGTAGCCGGGCGTTCCGGGCAAGCCGATGCTTAGGCTCGTGGTGGAGAAAAAGTGCGAAGAAGCAGCGAACCCTCTTTTAGCATCTTCCGCTCGGTAATGCGAGGATGGAGGAATCCGAGATCGAAGTTTCCGGTGGAACTGCCACGTGGCAGCTTTAATGATCCCGCGGGACGAGATACCGAAATGTACGAGTCATTCTCTGAAAATATCTTTTGACCAGTCGTCTCCGGATCTTGGCGATATCATTTCCCGTACACGTCGAGTGTTTACGGCACACGAAAGGTCACACGAAGTTAGATCGTGCTGTTCTTTTACTGCTCGCCTACAAGAGGAAACCCTCCAGAACGAGATACATCGCGCACGCTGCTGCCGACGGACCGAGCAAGAAGCAGCAGTGGTCTCGCGCGCAGCTGGAACGTTGATTCCTCGAGAAATTGAGTACCCCGGTCATCCCCTGTACGTCCTACCTCCTGATTTAGGTGTACAATAAAAATTCGCGATGGGATCCCGTAAAATCGGCGTCATAAAAGCTCGCTCGAGTGCTACTCGAAGATGCTAAGGTCAGTTCGCGCCGACCGGGCGGGCTATAGTGACGGAGGAGTTGTGGTCATGTTGCGTTACGTTGTTACGAGGATTGTGTGTGTTTTAGGGCTCGAACACAGACGAGCCATTTTTTACGCCATAGAGAAGCGCCACAGAGGCGCTGTACATGTCTGTACAGGTCTGTGGCGCGTCTCTGTAGCGCCACAAAGTGGCTCGTCCGCTCTTAGCTCTTAGTGTTTGCGGTGATGGGGAGAGGGGCCGGAGGGCTAGGGGTAGGAAGAGGTGCGCGTTACCGAGAGACGAGATGTGACTCGTACAGGAAGCGTTGCGGATGCGAGGCCGTTTCTTGCGGTGTGACCGCCATGGCGTCCGAGGGAGCCCTCCTCTTGGTTCTCCGACTCGTCAACCCCCTCGTCCTCCTCAGCCGAGGAGTCGCGCTCCTGGCAACCGGTATTTGATCCGTATTATTGTATCCATAATTGGTCGAGATTAATCGAAACGTCAATCGCGACAACAGATCGATCGACAGAGCGAGCGAGGGGATCGATGAGAGGGAGAGTTGTCAAGAAAGACGGCAATTTTGCGGAGAGATGAGCGATGGCCGAGACGACGTGTGAGTCGAGTATTCGAGATCGGTTTGTTATCGACCCGATTTTTGTCGCCGGGGGGAGAGCGGTCGGTGGTCCATCGTCGACGAGGTCACGAGGTCCGTGATTATGAGCAGCGTCCATGGAGGGAAAAAAAGATGTTACCATGTTAATAGCGGGTATGATGCGCGAGATTCTGTGTTTTTTTGTGGCTTTCGTCGGCGTCGACGCGTCTCTACGAGAAGAATTCCTCAGGAGCTTCGTAAGCTATTCCCGGGACGCTTAGATCCTTGGGATCGCCGGGACGCTCCGGATCACTCGAATTCTGCTAGCCTCTCGAGTCCTGACAGTTTCTTTTCTTTGTACATATGCGCTACTATACGTATAATTTCACACGAACGCCTGCACATTCTTCTCTCGGCAATTTAGACCTTATAAATTCATAATCCTGCCCAAGATATTATCTTCGTGCATTAATCCTACGTCACTTAGCCCCTCGTAAATTAATCCTACGTAACGTAATCCTTCATAAGCTAATCCTACGTGAGTTAATCTCTCTCGTGAATTAATAGCAATAAATTTATCCTATGCGATATGTTCCAATAGTCGATGCCGGCATAACTAGAAGTCAACCTTTCAACTTTTGATCACGTACAATTCAAGAACCTGGGCTCCTGAGACACTCTACGTTGCATAAAGCGCGTAATCTAACACACACCGTGACCGTCCCTTCAGAACAGAACCAATAATTATCTCGAAAGCTCCCTCCGCGCAACTTCGTAAAAATGTCGCGACAACGACAAAAGAAGGAAACGCACGAGACAAATAAATTTCGCGGCTGTGCAATTGTTTGTTTCGAGGAGCCACGTGTCAGAAAAGCCGGAGACGTGACGCGATCGGATGATGACGTGTCGTCGTCGTCGCGTTAAATTGAAATACCTGCGGAGAGAAGCCGATTACGCGAGTGTGACGGCGAGAGTCCTACCTGAAAGACGTACAGGTACTGGAACATGTCTACCGCGGTGTAAACGTTACGAGACGCGGGATCCGATTATTCTTTCCATATTAGGAGCGAGGTTATTCCACGTAGCCCGGGCAACCGGTAAACAGAATTCGCCGGCCAGTCGATGATCGACCGAGAATTTACACGGACACAATTCGTCTCGCGCAGACTTAACTTTCCTCGTAGAATGACAGACGCGCAATCAACGTTTGAGAATCTCGCGAATTAGGCAGCCTAACAGCAATGCCTGAATTATTTTAATATGCAGAAAAAGTCAAATTAACCAAATGTTTGGCGAAGTATGAACGAAGTAAAATTACAAAAAACAAGTCGAAATTACCAGGAATTCTGTCCGAGTTAACAAGATTTCTGATTAATCAAATAAGATCTCCGGAATTCGCAACTGTTAACCAGAAATTTGCAACTGTTTAAGTTGAACGGTGGCAAGTTCTAGATAATCGGAAATCTTATCAACTCGAACAGAATTTTGGTAACTCCAACCGGAATTTCTGGCGCATTCATATCTCACTGGATATTTGGTGAATCCAATCAAATTCTTGTTTCATGTAGATGTAAGACAATTTCCGACTATCACAGTCTCGATATGAATTTTAATCGAAGCTGGAACTGCAGTTGATTCTTTAATGCTTATTTTTGGCGGCGCACTCCGTCTTTAAAAATTTCTCGTGATTTAAAATAAACGAAAAGAGAAGGTATTATTTTTGTTCTTTTTGACCTTGTTTTGAAAAAGGACTGATTCGTTTATTGACAAACATATAAATAAATAAGTGAAAGAAAAAAAGAGAACACGCGGCTGGTCTCGCGTCTTCCGGTCGACAGTCAGCGCTGCGAATTGATAACTTGGAAATGACTCAAAACGCGTCACTCGACGCCGGTGTATATTTTGTCAGGGATCAATATGACTGTACGTACCCTCGCTTTCGAAGACGCCAACATGTGGTTGTTCATCTGCGATGGCGGCCCCATCATCTTCTGACTCAGATCGCGATTCAGGGCGAGAATCGCGTCGATCTCCACCTGAAGCAAAGCGTGCAAACTCAAATATTTAGACTGTCGATCTCTCCATCTCGTAGATAATTCACATTGCGCTGCGCGCAAAGCAAAGGGCGAGACGCAGTTCGCGGTCTCGTTGGCGGGGATTTTCTCAGGAGGATAACGGCGATTACCTTGCGACGTGGAATGAGACTCTGCTGGAACATTTTCTCGCAAATTAACGTGTGTCGCGCTGCGATTACGCGGAGAGTTGCGAAGAGACGGGTCAGGTCCCGCGAAAATCCCGCTAATGCCACGGGAAACTCGCTAAAATTAAGTACACCGGAAGATGATCACCCCGGATATATATTCTTTTTCCCGGCGCAATACGCGTTCGACACCTCCTTTCCGGCACGAAGTCGCAACGGCCGAGACTTGCGTATTCCGCGCGATTTGCCGCGTTAAAGAGAGACGTACAATTATCGCTCATGCGGCTTGCACGCAACGAAAACGCCGGTTTTTTCACGAACCTTATCACCCCGTGGCGTGTCGCGTTACGTTACTTTTTTGCGAAAGCCAGGCTCGGCGAACAAACCGGCTTGAGTGACGGTGAAGCCTGACTTTCAAGCAGGCTGTCGGAAATAGACTCACGCGCTCCCATTAGCGGGGCTGCATGTTCGCCCCGTGGCATTGCATAAGCTCCGAATTGAAAATAGCCAAATAACCGTGACCTACGGAATTGAAATATTGCGGTGCGACGCGGCGATGGCGTCTCGCGTCGATAAATGATGATTGTGCGCGACGCGCTGTTCATACGAATAAAAGGGCGGTCGGTACTCTCTAAATCATTTTGAGCGAAATTCCGCTTGAAAAGTGGAGTGACAGCCGAGTTACTCAAATCTGAACGAGTTTGCACTCATGCAAAGCGAATACTCCATTTCGAATGATCGAGTGAATTTTCATGCTAAAGTAAAGAATAAATCTGACGTGCTTCGCTCCGCTGCAACGACAAATTCTTTCTGATCACTTGAAATATTCACTCATATAAATTAAAATTTCAATATGAGCGAGATGCGATTAATTAAACATTTATTATTCGATTCGTCAGCGGCCAATGTCGCTTTTGTGGCATACTTATCTTTTGTTGAAGAGAATCGCTTGTGATTGATATAAAATTATATTCTGGTATTTTTAGCCTCATTTTTTTCCGATTATATCTACGGCTCGAATAGTTCGAGTTAAAAACTCACTCTGGCGATGCCGAGTGATGATATTTTCGCTTGCGCTACGAGTGAGATCTCACTGTCAAATATTTAGAGAATACACTTCGTGGATTAACCGCGCCTTGTCGGTTTGTCTGTGCGCTTTTCGCAGACTTGCAGCAAGATGGAGTTTGGTGCGATTAAAAAATTTACTTCTGACTTATCTCCGCTGAAATTCCCTACCGTCATTTCCCGTTGAGTGCAGAGATGTAAACGTAAATTTTCCAAGCTATGCAACTGCGCAATTTGCCAGCGTACTTACCTCTTTGCCTTTGGTTTCTCCCCTCTCGAACCATTCTACTGTTACGGTGCGCTGCTCTAAATTGACACCGGAGACGACTGCCGAGTGAACGCGGCCTGAAACAAAAATTGTACGTCGTAATGTATAAGGATTGCGGTAATAACACGGATATAATGATTACTCCGGCGAGCGTGCGTGCATTGCTTTAAATTAAAATGGAATTTGACCTTTCAATATGTATAAATTTATACATATTATAATATAAATATGTAGGAAATCAATCTCTGAGAGAGAGAGAGAGAGAGAGAGAGAGAGCAAACGCGGAGATAAAAAAAATAAACTTTTATCCAAGCACATCTTTATGAATTAATACAAATGAACGTTCGAACATAAAAAAATGATTATTTAACTCATCAGTGGCTAATATCCTATTTATGGAACTTTTCTTCCTCTTCATTGAATTGAATTTGACGTTTTACGTCTTTTTTCAAAAAAGGAAAATCACTCGATTCATAATCTAATTTTTTTCCACTAATAAATTTATACAACAATAAATTTATATAGTCACAAGAGACCGGTTGTTAGGCCCTTATTGGCTATTTTTGTGCATTTCGTTTGTTATACATAGAGCCAATCTTACGGAATTTCCTTATTTTTGTCCTCAATTGCCTGATATATGTCTTCGACAAAAATAGTTATGATACTAATCTGAGATCTCTAGAAAATTAACGGACCGATCCTTGAATTAAAAGACTCGGCGGTGATGTACCGTTCTGCGCAATTTCCGACTTGTCGCTGTCGCTCTTGATAAAATTCGCCCCTTGGCGCAAGGGAGACGCGAGTCTGGGTATCAAGGATCCCTCGAGCCGAGTCCTTCCTTTCCCAATTCGCTCCTCATCCATCAGAGATCGGACCTCGAAACTGCACGCGTTCAATTTCCGCTGAATATCGCTCCGCTCACGAAACAGCGCCGCGGCTTCCTCGGAGCCGGATTTACTCGTCTCCTCGGATTTACCGGATCCTCCGATCTTCTTATCTATGCACGAGTTGCGCGACTCAGCGTAGGACTTTTTTTTGATCGGCGGCAAAACCTTCTCGAACTCCTTTGCTCTCGTCTTCTTGGACCTCTTTTGCTTCTCTTTGGAAAAATTGATCCTCGACGAAGTTCTCTCCGCGTGCTTCCTGCTGAAGCTCTGGCCGGTCGCTTCCGACTTGTCCTCGACCTCTGATGTCCAGGACGAATCCTCAAACTCGCCGCAGATCGCCGATCTCGCGGCGGACTCGTCCGCGTCCTCCTCCGCTTCCTCTTCCTCCTCCTCCACCTCCTCGTCGCGTCCTTTCTCGTCCGGAGCGCACTTGACCCGCTTCTCGTCCTGGTCGGCCGTGCACATCGATGCACATCTCGAA
Organism: Odontomachus brunneus; assembly: GCF_010583005.1. Taxonomy (NCBI): domain Eukaryota; kingdom Metazoa; phylum Arthropoda; class Insecta; order Hymenoptera; family Formicidae; genus Odontomachus; species Odontomachus brunneus. The sequence continues at coordinate 1,839,729 of NW_022639476.1, forward strand.
TGCAGCACCGCGTCGTTGTCGTAATCGATACTACGTGTCTCCGTCAGCCCGGGCTCGCCTGTGCTCGTTGCCAAGTCCTCGTGGAGCGAGTCCTCCTCAAGATCCTCGCGATAGTCGATTCGCCAAATGTCACTCGGCGAATCGTCAATCTTTGTCGTATCCTCTCGAAGATTCGCATCGATGTGACTTTTCGCGAGGTCCGAGCAATTAACGGCTCCTCCGTTCACTAAAATCTTCTCTACAATCTTCTTTTCAAACTGATGCTGCTGCTGCTGCTCGTCCTGCAATTTGTGCGAAGACTCATCGATGGAGAGCGACGACGGCGGTTGTTCTGTTTGTTGTTGTTGTCCTTTACGTTTGGAAAGCTTCTTCCATTTCTTCCCCTTTTTATTGCTCTCGCGCTTGCGATTCCCGTCTTTCTTGACCTTCTTCTGGTCATCGAGCTTGCTCTTTGTGCCACAGACGCAGAGGGAAAGCCAGTCCATATTGAATTCGTAGCTTTGAAGTTGACGAGAAACTTGGCTTCTATGCGACGCGTTACTCCGTCATCGGCGACAATTCCCCAACACGCGTTTCATGCGACGACATGCCATTCGTCCTCCTAATCGACTCGCTAGCGACAGACCTTTGCGAAATATTGCCGAATCCAAGGACAAGCCGGGCAATCCACTCGCGATCGATTCGCCGCGGAGCTTCCTCGGGAACGTCCAGGTTTAGTCTGGCGATGCTCGCCTCGCGCCGCAACGCGGCGAAAATTCGCCGAATTCTCGCTGAGCCGCTCGGCTGCGATCTTAAAAAAGCGTTGAGAGGCTTTTAGGGCCGAAAGGCGCGTCCGCGTGGTCTCTTTTGCGCGGTCTTCGAAGACTCGCGCGATCGGCGATTATCCCTCGGGAACATATCCTCACCCATGCGGCGGGCGCTCCTCCAAGAATAAACGCACTCTCTCCCTCGGCTTGTTTGACTTATGCTCTTCGCCAATAACGTCCGCGGACAAGTTCACCAACAGTTAATCCAGTACGGTACAACTTGTCCCACAAAACAACACTCGCGTCTCGACTAGGCACATAAAAGTTTTCATCATCCAAATGTATTCGTAGATCACACCCGGTAGCTCTCTCTCCATCGATAAATAATTCGCGATATGCAATATTCTCCGCGTTCTACGAAGGCATCACTCTAGGAAAGAATCGCGCTGAAAGTATGGCAGATGAGAATGAAGACTTCTCCCGCGAAGTCTTGAACTTCCTCGGTTTCGCGAAATCAGCTCGCGCGTGCTCGGTCGCACGTGCGACTTGAAAAACTGCCGGGCACACCGGTTGCAAATTGCGCGACACGAGGATGGAAGGGAGAGGGGCATGGGGAGGGGGAGGCGGAAGGTTAATAAGGCGAAACTGGGACGGACGACAATTAACGTCGCGGTACGGTTCGCGAATTCGCGCCGCGTCGCGCGACATCGTCGTCGGGGAAAATCGGCGACGCGCGGGCCAGGCGTCGGCGTCGCGGCCGGATCCGGTATCGTCGACTGACACACAATGTTCGCCTAGCAGCGTTTCATAAACGCATGTATTATGACGCCCGAGGAGTCATTTCAGACCGACGGCCCCCACCTCGGCACACAAACAATTTCTCGGCTCGCCTCGATGAGCCCGTGCGTTATGCGCTATCGGTTACGAGACCGTCCGGCTCGATGGCAGACGCACGCGGAATTATTCGGCCAGAAAGAAATACCGCTGCGTCCGATACGCCGCTACCGCGTCCCATTGAAAAATCACCGAGCCCGTGAGCTCGCAGGAAGGAGAGGATTATCCGACGAGTTATCCGGATAATTGAGCAGACCGGGCGATAGATCGGGCGAATTGCGCTTAATTAACTACATTAAAAAGAAAAATAAAAAGAATCGGCCGTCAAGGTTGCGTAAATTACACTGCCACAAATTGCAGTAGGATTAAGTGGAAATCACGTCGGACAGCAACAATCTCCGACGTGGAAATTTCGGCTACAAAAATATGCGGCCTTTGGGAGTGAATTCTTGGTTCTCGATCTAGTTCTCGGTTATAAAATCCTGTAGTAATTTTCACGATAAAATTCTCCCCGTGTGTTTTTAGCGGGATCCCCTTATATGTGGTTTCAAGTGAATTCCTTTGAAACCCAAGAGGAAAGTATTCCAAGTGCAATATTCTTCTAGTTAGAGAAATTTCATTTTTTATCTATAATACAAGTCTTGTTCTTGATAGAAATCTCTTCGAGTAAAAGCGCATTCTTCTTCCAAATATTTCTCATGATCCAAAATAAACGAAGAATAATATCTAGTAGATTTCTAATTAATATAGTTCACTTCAACAGAAGAGAAATTTCGGTGAAAGTTTTCGCATAGAATAGACTGCAGGAAGTAACATCTTGCAACTAGAGTTCCTTTCTTTTTCCTAACAATTCTTATTAGAATGCTTCTTTCTTAATTTTATAATTCTTTTAAGATCATGTATATAAGAGAATTCCGCTAAAACCAAAATGATACGTTTTGGATGTGTATTTACATGTAAAAAGATTTGACAAATTTACATAAATTTCAATGTGAGAAAATGTTCAGAATAGAAGAACCGCGTCGAGTCTCTGTTTGCTCGAAACCATAAACTACTTCCGATTGTTGCCGAGGCGGCCTCGTGAAGGTTAATGTCGCGAACGTCTCTGGGTTCTCGCGGCACCGCCCGCGCACGAATGTCACTCGAAGAATCGATACGCGGCGTTGGCGGCGGTGGTATCACCGCCGGATGGCCGCGCGGCAAATAATTCACAAGCTATTTCGGGATGAGAAATAATGCCTAAAGCCGCGAGCGGAATCGCGAGCAGGCCCCGTGCGCGCCGATGGTCGAGGGTGAACTGACGTCGTCGCGGCGAACGAATCGAGTCGTCGATTACGCGCGTGGACGATAATGAGGTGGCATTAACGGGGCCTCGTTAACGATAGGGCGGTGGCGTGCGAATTTTCGCGGCCGGCTTTCCCGGGCCTCAAGCAGCGTCAACGTGAATTGCACAGACGCATCCGCAAGACAATCAAGTCCGAAGGAAATCGCGAGAAATCGCGGATATTATACATACGGTGTTCCGCGAGAATTCAACGGCGAGAACGCACGTCGAAGCGAGCGAGGCTCGATCGACCGTCACCGTCGACGTGGGGATCTCTTGTCTATGGGATATGTAACACTGAGCTCATCTAGCATTCACGATATGCGACTCCGGGTCTCTCGGTGCGTGACCACGCGGTACCAGCCCATATTTATTTACAGTGTACTCGGAAGTCGAGCCTTTCCTACACACGTGGACGACCGCGCCGCGGAAATGCGAGGCACCGTGCCTCTTCGACAGGTAGAGTCGATCGCCCCGCGCGCTTCTTCCTCGCCGCGCCTATAAAACGCCACGCTTCGGTCGCCCGGTTTTGCTTTTTTGTCGAATTCAATCGAATTTCACGTCTTCATTGGCCGGCTTTAATTGTCACAATTGACGCCGTAACAATCGTGTTTGAGGCACTCGTTGCTTCCACTCACTCCGAATGATTAATTGAACGTTCAATGAAGTAACGCTCAACGAAAAGAAGAACTCCAATTGCAAGATGCCGTTTCCTGCAGTCTAAGCAGGAACCGAACCGAATATTCTAAGCAAAACCCGAAGGAATACATATCTTTTAACGAACAGAGAAGGAGAGTATTAATAAAAAATCTATTAGGTCTATTATTCTAACTTTTTTCCATTTAAATCAAGAGAGATATGTTTATTTGAACTTGTTGCTTCCTTTCACTCCGAATGATTAATTGAACGTTCAATGAAGTAACGCTCAACGAAAAAAAGAATTCTAATTGCAAGATACCGTTTCCTGCAGTCTAAGCAGGAACCGAACCGAATATTCTAAGCAAAACCCGAAGGAATACACATCTTTTAACGAACAGAGAAGGAAAGTATTAATAAAAAATCTATTAGGTCTATTATTCTAACTTTTTTCCTTTTAAATCGAGAGAGATATATTTACTTGAAGCAGAATGTCTTTTTGTGCGCGACACAAGAGACGTGACACAAGCAAGACATGAATCGTAGGTAAAAGATGAAATCCCTCCAACTTTTAGAATATTTTCCCTCTGATTTCCGGAGAATCTTTTTAAGAGGAAATAAAAGTAAAATCCTTTAGAAGATTCTGCTAAGAATGAAATTATATTCTTTTTCGGTGAATTGCTAAACTATTTATATTGTACGGTAAAGCCTAATATTAGACCGCAAAATAATCAGTGTAGCTAATCTGTGGCTTATTGCCGAGTTATTATAGCGATGATACATCAATCAAATTAATTAGTAAATGTATAAAAGAAAATTTAGATCGCTTTAAATGAGAAATTTATGAGAGACGTGAGGAATTAGGCGACTCATCCGACAAACCGCGCGATGATGAAATTAGCAATTAAATGGTCCCGAGAGGTCGACGCGTCTCGATCTGGTCTGAAATGCATTTCGGCCGCATCCCTATTAAAACGAGACATTAAAATGCTCGGGTTCGGGGGTCCAGCCGCACGGTCTATTGAACATTAAATTTAAGCAGCGGCTTCCTGCCGTCCAGATCCGTCGTGTGTGAAGCGTGCATGGAGGATGTTGTGTTACATTATGTCGGTACACAAAGTAAGCTTGAAATCGAACAGTCGCACTGTGCATGCACACTGATGCGGCCCGCCGTGACATGCGTCGCTTATCACCACGACGCAGCGTCCAGGGAAATGAAAACGAAGAGCCAATCATACAAATGTCACGTAAATCCGACGCTGCCCGCAACACCGTGAATACACGGGATACTTTTTAATGACAGACGCTGTCCTTAAAAAAAATATCAAATTCATCCTGCAGTTTTGCGAAAAATCGGAAGAGAGAGTCTGCCGACGAATTCGAAGATGCAAACGATAAAGTTGAATCTAAATCTGTTAATAAATTTAAGAATTAATTACTTGACGGATGCGGCGGAAGGCAGAACAGAGAAATAGTTACCAATTATAAAAGAAATCGGACAATTCCACGAACTTTTGCGAAATCTTGTTACGCTCTCAATTAACTTTCAGTATACCGTCAGGGTCCGTGAGAAATTCAAGTTAGATTATCAATTAAGTTTATGAATTAAATTTCTAAAAACAAAAAACGAATAAGCAGATACACATCTGAAACTGTTAAACGAGATGGAAACGCGATGGAAATTCTGATGTTGTCTTCCGAAACGGGGATTAATTTCGCCTCTGACGCGTTCGTATCGAACGTCCCTTCACTCATGTCCCCGTATGATCGCGTTTAATTGAGTTCTGCACAGACGACATGAGGAGAGCGCGAAACATGTATCGCTGCGGGCTCGTGGGTGGGAAGAGGGGAACAAACAAGTCTCGTGTTGGCAACTCTTTAGTTGCCAACAGTCCCACGGAGAACCGCCACTTGCGGGAGGACTCGAGTTTGTTACCGACCAGACGAAGTCGAGCTTGAACACCAAGTTCTTCGGCTGGGTTACCAACAGCACGCGGCCAACAGCTGGCGACTATGTCCGGCGACGGTTGGGTCGAATTACATAGCCCGGTTGTGTATCGTGTGCATACGTGTGCATACATTGTATGCGCATACGTGTGCATACATTGTATGCGCACCTGCATGTAGAGACGTGTTCAGAGGCACCAACCAAGTCCAATGTGTCCGAGACAAATTGGATTCCGCGTGGATCACATCGCGACGGGACTCCGCCGCGACAACGTTACGTACAGGTTATCGCGTACGAATTAATCGGACTAATTCTTGGGGGCTGGAGAGTCAGATTGTCTGAAAATCGTGCTTGTTCTCTTTCACAATTTTTTATGACAAACTGACTGAATATGCGAAAGTGTTATTTTGACCTGTATTTATACAACATATAAAGAAAAGAAAAATATAATTTTGATAATCAAATACTCAGTATAAGTGTATGATACATGCAGTTAAAATATATTTCGTTTTTCTTTTCAAGATGGTCATTTCGCAGTAATATCTTGACTCTCGATGGTTCAATTCAGCTGAATTTTAGGCAGAACATTTCTGTAAGCTTGTCGTTATCGTGTGAACTACTATAATAGAAATTGAGTAAAAGTTAACAAAATTACAAATATCTTAATGGAATATTATTAAATTTTCAGTTCTTTTATATAGTAAAAAAATTAATATTTCAAAATTAAATATTTTCACGATTTTGTCAGTGGTTCACACGATAATGACAAGCTTACGGAAATTTTCTATCTAAAATTCAGTTTAATTGAACCACCGAGAGTCAAGACATTACTGTAAAATGACGACTTTGAAAAGAAAAACGAAATTTATTTTAAATTTAATTTAAATTTAAATTTAACTGCATGTACCATATACTTATATTGAGTATTTGATCATCAAAATTATATTTTAATTATATTTGTCTTGTCTTTATATGTTGTATAAATAAATGTCGAAATTTTCGTATATTCATTCAATTTGTCATAAAAGAAACAAACACGATTTTCAGGTAATCTGACCTTCCAGTCCCCTTAAGGGTACCTCGGCGAGTCGCAAGTGCAATATGTCTCGTCGTTTTCGCTTAAATTATTATTAACCATGTTGTTTCTGAGCTGGAGATCTAAATCCAAGTCCGAGTTAGAGAACTGAATCGAAGGTGGGGTAAGTAAATATAATCAAAAGAGAAGAGCGAGGGAATATCGAGAAAGACTCAATGCTTTCGCATTGTAGGAACGAAAAAATTAATCAAATGTCATTGCGCTTTCCGTACATATGCAACCCTGGAATTGTCTTCAATTATGAATCGACTCGTCTTCTCCGGTATACAAATTAATCCTTGGCATACTATCGTGATATTAATTAAAGGATTAAATGTTATATCAGTTTCGTGATAAAATATTAAATTCCTTATATTCAAACTATTGTATTTCTCTTAACTCATATCTAATACAGTTTAGATATACTTCACATTTTATTTTTTAAAATACTTTAAATATCAAAAAACGGAAAAATATACTTATTATTAAAAGAAAACAACCCTGAAGGGGTTTCTGGAAGGAACCGCGCAGTTATTTTAAATCACCACTGAAGATGTTAAAGGATCAATTTATTCTATTAAAAAAGAAAAAAGTCGTGAAATAATAATCTTTAGAAATAATCAAGTAGAAAGTCAAGCGTTTAATTTGGAAAATAAATCTTAAACAATAAATTTACATTGAAATTTTTAACGAACCATGACGTGGTATGCCGTGCGTTAATTAAGAACGTATTAAGAACTCGCAAAAGTTCGTGGGACTGTTAACCATATTTCTTTTACTAATTGGTAATTATCTTTTTCATCTTTCCGCATCTGTTAAATAATGAATCTCTCGAGCCAATAAAATCGTCGACGATCCGACAAACTTTAGCTCTTCGTCTCACAGTTTCGCAGGATAATTAAATTTATTCCGTTAAGTAAAAAATAAAAGCAAAATTCCACTTAGCGTCGAGCTCAATTCTCCTCAGCAAGGAAGAAAGATTTGACGGTGACGTAAGGTCCAAGGTATGTCGCATCCCGCGTTTAACGTTTAAACGCTGTACCCTATTACAGTCATCGCGCCTTTGAAATCTACAGTACACGGAAAAACAATTCTGTTGTGTGTAACCGAATTTTCGGTTGCTCAGGGATCAGATGAAAACTCGGCTGTAGGAATAGAAAAATTCCTTTATGAGGCTCCTATATAGTCAATTGTTCTTAGTTGCCTCAACCGAGTTCTAATATCGTTGAATGTTCAGATGAATACAGGGTGATTCAGAAATACTTTTACAAACTTGGGTGGGTTCTTCACACCAAAACAAGAAAAAACTCCATATAAACATATGATCTTTAATCCTTAGTTTTTCAGTTATTAATGAAAGAATATAATTACATATCTATTACACATTTTCAACTTAAAGCAAGTGAAACTGTCATCAACTCAGAAACTCATAATAAATGTTCAAAATGTCCTCCTCTTGCTTCCACACACGCATGTACTCGTCGAATCATGGACTGTCATACTCTTTCAAATACTCTCACACGGTGTAATAACTGAAAAACTAAGGATTAAAGGTCATATGTTTATATGGAGTTTTTTTCTTGTTTTGATGTGAGGAACCCGCCCCTAAGTTTGTAAAAGTATTTTTGAATCACCCTGTATTTTCGGTTGCGACAACAGAAATATTAGTTTTCATAACAAAGATATCGCTTCTGATCACCTAATTTTTAGTTGGTTCCTATTTGGTTGCACCAACTGAAATTTCTTTTGCGTGTAGTCTGTAACAAATGCTACCGGCGTCCTTGCATACGCGATAGCTGCAGAATGATACGGTACTGTTCATTAATCGACTTCTTTCTCTGAGTGTAGACTAATATAGAAGAGTATAGATGAGCGTACCATCTTTAGGCTCCCGCGCGTATCTTTCATGGATTCAGGTATTATTCGCACGTGAACTTACGACTGATCATTCCACGTGTTGTGCAGAGGCTAACAATGATTACGGCAGTTGAAGACAAGCGCACTTTCTGGGTTCAGGCCCCGGAAAGATACACGTCAGAAGCCTAGAGATGGCGCACTCACCTACTCTCAGCCTGCACTCGAAAAGGACTCAATTAATGAACGGCAGTATACACACGGCGCCATGGATGCTTCACCATTGCATAAATCGAGAGTTACATTATGTTCAGTCTTATGCGAATGAGATTGAAACCATCATAATTAAAGTCATTGCAACTAGAGTTACTTGTGCGTTCCTCAATCTCAATTCAAGCATTATGTATAAAACTAAAAATCGTATAACTCCTTTTCTAATAAATATTCGGGCATTTATGTGCACACGTGTGCGTGTTCGCACCATGCACCTTTGTATGCAGATTTTAAAAATGGCCCAACACAGACGGCGCATAGTGTGCCAAAAAGCACATTTAGTGGACAAAATTCTGCCTATATCATAAATCTGCATCGATTTTGATGAAACTTTTTTTAAAATACTCGTGAATAGTTCTACTATAATGCTATGCTATTGCTCTATGCTAAAAATTTGAAAACAGTAAACATAACCTCAAAAAATAACCCCAAACTTCATTACTTGTTACCTCTAATTATCTCAAACTTTATAACATCATGGTCCGAAACTCCATCAGTCCAAACCCCGTTATGGGGTTGTGGAGTTTGGGGTTATGGGGTTTTTAACTCGTGGGTAATCAGATTTAGGAGTTACGGGACTGTAAGATATGGAATGATGGAGTTTCGGACCATGATGTTATGAAGTTTGAAGTAATTAGGGGTAACAAGTAATGGAGTTTGGGGTTATTTTTTGGGCTTACTTTTTTCAAATTTTTGGCAGTGAGACATTATAGTAGAACTATTCACGAGTATTTTAAAAAAAAGTCTCACCAAAAACGATGCAGATTTGTGACGTAGGCAGAATTTTGTCCACCAAATGTGCTTTTTGGCACACTGTGCGGCGTGACGCGCAAGATCGCACGTGAAGACGGCACGTGAGCGCGCTCGTCCAGATTTATGTGCTTCTCCATCGAATCCGTCTGACCTGTTGAACCGTGTCGCAGATCCGATGTGCAAAGTTTGGCAGCCATTATCGTGTTGCTAGGTGCTACGTGGAGAAGTAGTAATCGCGCAGATAGCCACCCCTATACGGTAATTAGAATTCCATCTACGACGAACGGTGCTTCTCATGACTGTGATATTATTATCGCGACTTCCGACCGACGTTTCCCGATACTTGTAATGTATACGTGTTTAAAATAGTTCCGTACTCCGCGGGGACACCGGCGCTTTGATGTAACATTCCGGATTTCTCGCAAAACCGATAGAGACGGACGTCGAGTCGAAGCATGTTCCTTGGCCAGGCTCCAAGACCCGACTTGCCTCGTTTTATCACGCGGTGATCTATGACAATCGATCTTGGCTATATTTCATGTTCCGGCATTATGTACGTTGCAGATTTTGCTCGCGGGATAGAAGCAATTTTCCTGTTTTCCGTCCTCGAAACGGGAATATTTTATTTCCCGCGAGAGAAACTACGCGCGTGGTTGGCATCTATGACATGTGTGTGTGTGTGTGTGTGCAATCAATAAAATCTTTCTTTTCATCTTCTTTTTTTGTACTATTTTATGTAACAAGCAAGTCAAACTGAGAAATATATATTAAATTTACTGCAATTCGAGAGAAAAAAATGAAATTCAACTAATATTAGATATTAATTGATGACAATTTTCTTTGACTAAAATAATCAACAAATCAGTAATTGAAATTAATCAATCACCATATGCAAACTCGCAAGTAATTTTATCGAATGATGTATTGAACATTAATCAGATTAATTATTAATCTAACCGAATTAATTATTAATCAAACTGATGTATGATTTATCATAGACTAAGATTAATAATTAATTTCATCAATCGATGAAATCATTTGTAATTTTATATGACAATGAGTTCACTTTGCTTATTGATTGACATGAGTAAAAGCCCTGGGCATTGGCCAATTGAGATTTTCCTTAACTAAAATAATCGGAAAATCAGTAATCAAAACTGGTCAATAGCCATGTATAAAATCTTAAGTGACTTCATCAATCGATGAAACTTTTCAAGTTGTGTTTTCATATATATAACGATTAATTCGTCTTGATTATTGATTTGCCGAATATTTCAATCAAAGAAAGTTTTCATCGATCAATGCCCAACACCGAACTCAACAACGTCGTTGGATGCATCGACGGTTACCCGAGACTTGCGAGGAATTTCTCTTTGGGGAAAATTACAGCTCGTGGAAAATCAATGCGGGCGACATAGGCAAACGAGAGATCGATGCGCGGCGTTACCGGCGACGATGTCACTCGACGTGCGCGCGTTTCACAGTTTTAATCATCCGTGAACTACGACGTTGCACTTCCTGCTCTCTATCTCTCTCCCATTCCCTCCCCTGCTCTCTGTCTCTCTCTCTCTCTCTCTCTCTCTC
>NW_022639476.1:1853122-1879942 GCF_010583005.1 Odontomachus brunneus
CTCTCTCTCTCTCTCTCTCTCTCTCTCTCTCTCTCTCTCTCTTTCTCTCTCTTTCTCACGCACGCCGGGTTTTCCCGAAGTGAGAACGACGTCACTTGAAAAGACGTCCGCGCACCATTGTCTCCGTCGGTCGTTTTACTTTCTATCAGCCCTGGCGGACGGTTGTTCTAGTTTCGTAGGCACCGGCGACGACGACGATCGGCGTAGGCGACACTTGAGGACACGATCGTGGAACGCAAATTTTCCTCGCCAATCGCCATCCCCCTTGTGAAGCAACTCGGTGACGAGGAGAATGAGGGGATAATGGAGGAGGTCGAAATACATGCGTGTGGGCGCGTAAAGGAGCATATATGAGAGCTCGTTAAATCGTACCATTGACACAACGCGGAATTAACCAAGACTCGCTCCGAAAATACGCGCGCGCGTTTTAATGAGTGCTTTTCGTTTAGTGACACAACGATGCAACACGCTATCTTAGTGGCTCACTGAATATGTAGCAAACACAGAATGTGTCGACTTATGTCACCAAATGGCCATATACAATGATTCAACCCACATAAAGTACGCGTTTCGAGAGAAATAAAAATGAAAATTTGATACACGATTCAAAGAGCATAGGATAGCGCTGGGGCTCTTTGCAATCGTTCGAGGAGTCAAGCACGGTCAATTTTCTTCTCTTCAAGTGCATCGACATGCTTAATCTTCAAAAAATGACTAAAAAGGATGCAACTAGTAAAAAATAAAAACTGTTTATTTTTTAGTTAATTTTAGATGCCCGTAAGACATTGATCCTTTTTGTTTTATGTAGAGAGACATATAGGGAACTACCCATATTGTTGGTAACAGAAACTCCAAAATCACGATCTTGTGGGTTGGATCATTCTTGCGTGAATATGGCCAAATGGAAAGCTGTCAATGCGCAACTTCACTGCGGTCTTGAACGCGTCACTACGGTTTCATCCAAGCGACGAGCACCGACGCTCTCTTCTTCTTCTTTCCCTTTTTCACGTGCGCGTAGGAAGGATCGCAATAACGCTGTGGCAACGAGGGAAAGTGGAATTTGGGCTACACGCAGGAGTGCACGAGCGTGTGAGCGAGCGCGCCGGATTTCGTGGATGCGAGACACTAGAGCGCATTCGACGGGGACGGCGGCAAATGACGTAAGATAAGATAAAGCGAGGTGAGGTTTGGTGAGTCGAGAGAGGCTCCTTACGGGCGTCCTTATAAGGCTGCGGCGCCCACGTGTGCGCGGCTCGAGCGGCTCCGCGCGGCTTTCGGGCAAGGACTACGCGAGTCTCTCTTTCTATGTCTCTCTCTCTCTCTCTCTCTCTCTCTCTCTCTCTCTCTCTGTGTGTGCATTTTCTTTTTTATCGTGCACAGTAGACGCGGAATGGATCGCGTACCTTAAGCAGCGCGCTCGTTCCCGCAAGGACGCATTAGGCAGCGAAGCTGCGGATTACGTCCGATTTCGCGAGGATATTCCCGTAGATGGTGGCAAAATCCGAGAAGGGCGCAGAATGAGTTATGTGTTGCGAAGGTCTTTTTCAGAAAATTCCGCCGTCGCGTCGCGCTATCAGAGGATTGCTCTCTTATCTGTTGATCCGCAAGTGCGTAATTGTCGACGGAAATACGTCTCGCCGATTTTTCTTTTAATGAGCATACCTAGACTTCTCTTTATTGTTTTCTATTAACATTTTCTTTGACGAATTCTCAAAAACAGAATACAATATATATCGAATTTATATTTGCTATGAGTTAAACGAATACAATAGTTCAAGTGAATCGAAAAGAATTTAATATTTTACTGCAAAACTGTTCTGGGAGTATCATTTAAAGGATCAGAATTGAGATCACTTCGTCCGACGTATCGTGAAGATACAGACATTTGGGGCGACATTGCTGACTTTCACTTCACCTTCTCTCGAATTTCAGCCGACTGCGCGTCTCAATTTGACTCAATTAAAATAAAAATAAAAATGCGATTGCCGGGTGCACGAACTATGAGACTCGGAACGCGATCGCATCTCTGATATTACGATAAATATATCTGACGGGACATAATATAACAATGTAACAACATTTGATGCAGCTCTCCCGGAATCCCTCGAACTCACGTCAAGGTACACACGTGTGACTCATCGCGAGGAATCTGCGATATCGCAACGTCAGCTCGCCAGATGGTTCAATATCGAAAGTCGCATCGAGCACGTTGCGCTTCGACGTCGCGACGAGTATCGTGCAATCGGAACTTCGGCGAAGTTCCAGATCACGAGCCGATGAGGGCGCGACACCGCCGAGAGTTCGTCAACGAAATTAAGTCATCGATACTTTTACTCGCTTCGCCCGCGCAGTCGAAAGACGCGCGTTGGTTGTAACGCACCGCGGAATTACGCGCAGAATGCGCGTCGGCCACTTGTTGCATCGCACGCTGCTGCAGCTGCTGCTCTGCCTCTCGTCGCATCCGAGGAACAGGATTGCATCAATGAGTTACCGATGTATCGCGATCATGATCGTCCCGTGACGGTCATCACTGCGGTCACGTAACCGACGAATTAAGCACCCATCGGAGAAGCTCCGCGACTCAACACTGACGAGATGCGCGAGAACGTCACCAGAGATGCGTTCGCTGCGCTCCGCCAGAGCGACGCGCGCTTTCCTCCACATCATCACGCGGAAACGAGGAGATCAATTAGCATGTTGTCAGTACAAAACCGCATTTCCTCTTTCGACGGAGATATCCGTCGAAAAAAAAATTCACCGTGTTTCTATCGAATATTTGATAAAAATGTTTAATTTCTATGAAAATTTATCGTTTTTCGTTAAAACAATTTATCGCACCACTTGAAACAAAAATGTACAATTCAATTTAAGAACTAAATTCCCACTCCTTAATGTAGTATCCTCGAAAGAGTTTCGCGGTAAAATATCCCGAGCAAAAATGTATCTAGTAAAGCAGATTTCAAGACTAGTAGCTAGATAGTAATAACTAGACAACTTTTCTAGCCAGTCACTAGCTCGTGACTGGCTAAATATTCCTACTCAGTCTTTTGAATGTCAGGACTATCTAGTAACTATACCAATTACATAGATAGTGGCTAGATGAAAAAGATTACACAGTAACGAGATAGAAAATCATCGGTAAATCCTGAATAGAAATTGGATATCAGAACTGTCTAGTACTTATACCAATTATAGTTACAAATTATTTTTTTGTATTTAGCTACTAGATAATTTTTCTGGTACAGTCACTAGGAGAAGTGAGCGTTACATTCCTAGCTAGTAGCGATGTAAGACCCAACTTTTCTGTGTCGTTACTAGATAATCATTAGATTCAATTTCTGCTTGGGTATTAAGCTCTTTTCGATCTACTTGAACTACTTTGTGTTTCTGTTTAATTCACAACAAATACAAATGAAAATTAGATATATTCCATTTTTTAAAACTCTTCCAAGAAAACAGCAATGTAGAGAAAAAAGAAATCTGAGTACTCTCATTAAAGAAAACCCATCCTGGATGAGATCGTGCAGTCGTTTTAAATCACCACTGAAGAGGTTAAATAAATAAATTGCGATTTGCAAAACGTTTCTCTTCCTGTCTCCGCCTTTCTTTCCTGCCCGGCTCCTTGACGTTTACATCTTTCCCGCGCAATTATTTCATGTCATTTATGTATTTCGCGTACGATCACTTTATCGTCGTTTGACGCGATTCAATTAATAACGACGTCGCGCGACCGTAATTGACGAACGTGTTCCACTTGCCAATCAAACGTACGTCCTGCGGCGCACTATTCTCGGCCTTCGGTACGTCTTAAGTGCATCTACTTGGCGGAATATCTGTCCACTGTCGCTCACCAAGTTCCAGATACCGCGGCCGAAATAGAGCGCGCACTAAAATAGACGCGTTGCCCGTGAATGCCCCTTAAAAACGAGATGAAAGAAATCGCAACGAGGCGCGCTACACGTATAAGGGTAAGATCTAATTTGAAATAAAGACAGACATACAGCTGTAACTGTTATTTGGAGCTTACCAAGAGCTTGGAGAAATGGATCTCGAAATTTTCAACAAAAGCTCAGAAAAAATGCATGAAAATTCACCCGTTGCAAGAATAAAATACGACTCGAACTATTGGAGAATCCGACCGGGAAAATGGAAATACGCTAGGTCAGTTGGAAAGATTGATCCGATCTTCTTCGATGGTAGGAAGAAAAGCGGCCACCTTCAACGACAGAAGTGTATGAATGTAGTTTAGATCAGAATGACAACGACGACAATTGCTCTGTCGTACAAACAATTATTTTCCATTGGATGCAACCCAGTTAAATGTTAAGCCGAAATTTTTGACTGAACTATGTATGAAATACAGGAAATATATAAAAAAAAGAAAGAAAATATATAAATTGGCCACATAGTTATACAAAAATGATACAAAAAATTATGATTTTGAACTTTTGTTTACCATAGTTTATACATCTTTCTGCGCAAAATAAAAAAGATCCAAGTCTTATGGGCGTCTAAAATTAATTAAAAAGCAGTTTTCATTTTCTATTAGTTGCATCATTTCTTATTAGTTGCGTCTTTTTTACATTATTTTTTAGGATTATTAAGCATATCAATGAGCGCCCAAAGAGAAAAAATTGACCGTGCTTGGCTTCTTAAACGATTGCGAAGAACCTCAGTGCTGTCTATACTTTTTAAATCGTGTCAAGTCTCATTTTCATTTTTCTCAAAACGTACTTCACATACACATGTGAGTTAGATCATTCTTGCGTAACTACGGCTAATTGTAGCCTGCAATTCTAACTGAAAGGTGAATTTATCGATGCGTCCTACACACGCATTTCGTTAAACCGCCCTGCGACCTCGTCTAGATCAGAGAGCCTCGTCGATCGTGCAATTGGCGCGCGTTGAATCATACACGCGACAGAATAGCGGCCACCATTACTTTTTTAATCGCGCGCGTTTTCCCGATCTGACTACACACACGTGCAGTGCCATTTTTCTTTTTTACTTCCATCCGCATCGCGAAGGTCAGACAGTTTAAATATGGACAATAGTAGCGCGCGCATTACGCACAGCTAGACGCAAATCGGTGGGCGATTTTGAATGCGAACGGAGAGGGATCCTTTGTCGCAACTCCGAATAACGCGAACGAGGCGAGCCTGATTTTCGTCGCCGGCGCGGAGTCACTTCGCACGCTCGCCTAATTTTCCTCCCCGCATCGATTACCTTGCGCAGTGCATACCGTGGCGTTCGCGCTCGACCGTGCGAATCGCGACTCGAGTCTGTACTACACCTCTGGAGTTTTAACGGCGAAACGGTTCAGGAAAAAGAGGGAAATAAAATATAAACAAAAAATTTACCGTTCAAAAATATGTTTCTAGAACGGTACAACGAGCTAGGTATTTAGATATCCGGATACGATATATCCGAATAAAACATAAAAAAATATATTGCCAAAATGTGTAACGCGGATATTCCAATATATCCATTACTACACGGAAAAAAGAGATGTGGTGCACTAACAAAAAATATTTAGTTGTAAGCAAATAGCTGCATCATTCTACATATTTATATGATATTTATGTGTAGATTGATAGGTGACTTGACTTACTTTGGTGTGTCAACTACATCAATGAAGTTGCGCGTGATCTGGTTATGGCAACCAGAAATTAGTAAGGGGATCATTTTGCATAAACAAGCTAAATATCGATATAGTTAATCAATGCTATATTGCAAAGCAGCGATGTTAGAAAACAAAAGCAATTCACTACGCGCACAGCTAGAGATGTATACATGTGAAAACTGGTTCTGAATGTATAAATATACGCGTATAATGAGCCGCGTTTGTATTAATCATGTATCATCACTGCTGCAACATAAGTAACTCAGCCATTGCTCTTTGGTTACAGCAACCACATAAATAGTTGTTTCGTATCTTACTATTGAATCTGGTTGGCACAACTAGATTTCTGTATGAATCAACCATATTGTTTTTTCCGTTTAACTCTTTCGGGATATATGTTTTCTCCATCATTAATAATAACTGTTAATATGTCGTTGCTGCGACGAGAAAGTTATCAATTGATTCAATGAATTTAGTCAGCAACTACATCAACGCAACTTATTGTTGCACTGACGCGTAATCTACACTGAGAGAAAAAAATAGTTGGAATAACTATAATCTCACTATATTTTATAGTTCGTTTTGGCCTCAAATATATATTTATAGTTCATCTAAACATGAAGATATAGTAGAATAAACACAGATTTATAGTCACCATCTTATTATCTCTATATATATGGTAAAGCACCTTTTGGGAATATAGTTACATGTACCTATATTTGCCAAATATTCCAATTGTATTGACTATATAAAATAGTTAATTTCTCTTACCATTAAATATTTGCCACCTTACTATATTTTTTATTTCAAATAATTATAATTCTTGATAAAAATTTTCCAGTTGTACTATGCTTACATTGTAAATATTACAAATATTATGGTAACATTTACTATAAAAATTATATTCCTAACTATAATCTTTTTACTATGCCATTATAGTTCCAAATATCATACATTTTTCTCTCAGTGTGTCCGACATTTCTTTGAAGAGGAGTCGCTCGATTTTGTCGCTTCTTCTCCAAGTGCACTAGAGATCCCTCCCCTCCCCTTCCCTCTGCATCATTAATTCGCTCCGGCGGCGAGGTTTAATGACGTAACCGCGCGCTCTCCAACGACGCACTCCGCTGATCGCGTAAAAATTGTTGCACGCGCGAACACGCGGCTTTTCCCGTTTGAGAATGTTCCCTCGCGGGATTCGCGGCCACGTTACATATCGAGGACGAGTCGTGCGTTACGCGTAAGAGCGCGCTGCCGCCCGTTAAGAACCACGCGCCGGCGTCACGGCAATTGTGTCAGAAATTCTCGCGAATTAATAGCCCCGCCGGTAAGTTCGCTAACGAACCGAAACGTTCGTTAGCGCGGCGGGAGGGGCTACGCTCAATAGACTCATTCAGCGATCGTCGCGAGTGACGCGACGAATTATTACGGCTAATTAGAGAAGGTCGAGCCGCAAACTTTTAGCGCGAACGCGAATGCGACCGTAGAGATCCGCGAGCGCGACCTCGGGCGCGGTGTCGCGGCTAAGAAATCGTCGATGATCGAGTCGATAGCGTGTGAAACCAGCAAGCGTTGATATCTCTCTATCTCTCTTTCTCTCGCCGTGGACTCGAGAGTGGAACACGCAAAGAGAAACGAATGATTATTTCGGAATGCATAATTTTACAGAGAAAAGAACAGTCGGGATTTATATCAGAGAAAATTATTGGCAATAGAACTTTCATTGAAAAAGAGACGCAAACCGAGGAAAAATATATCTCAAAATAAAAAATGAGAAACATTTATTCGACGGATTTACTCGACTGATATTATATATTCGTTCAGATCCAATTTCTTTTATTCAAATAAAATACAACGATTGCTTTCATGAAAAGTTAATGTTTGAAGAAAATGTATATTTGCGTGACTTGAAAAGTGTTTTATATTGGTATATATGAATACGTTATTGTAGTACTTACTACGAATAGATATTCTTTATTTCTTAGATATCTTTTCTCTCAGAATATATCTCACGTTAATTCCCGGAGCAACACACCGTATTTTTCGAACGCTCGCTTCCGTCGTGCGATATTGGCATTAGACACGTAAGGACCGAGTCTGGCAAATGCTTGAGAGGAACGCTAAGACGTGCGTGTACGTATAGCTGTACGCTGCGTAAAAATAGAGGGCGATAAAAGTGGACACGGTGGCATGCGACTTGGGGTGAAGGTAGATAAGTGACGTTCAGCACGATAAGCCGATGATCGACGCGCTTCCGGCGACGCGGCGTGTTCTGGATTGCCGGCGCAATTATCGGCAATTACGAGGTGGCCGATTCGATCCTTGTGTATTATACATGGTACGATAAAAAGCTCCTCGCGACACGCATTTAACTGCGCGGGAAGGAGAGAGAGAGAGAGAGAGAAAGAGCGTGTAACCGACCGGCCGCTATTGGCGGAACCCTCGCCTTTCTTGGCGACCGGTCTGACTCATTCAAATGGCAAAGAACGCGTAAATAAAAACCGTGCCGATTGTCTTGCAAAAGAGCGCGAGCGAGCCGGTGATGGGGGATGCCTTTCGCGAGGCCTTTCGCGATGCCACACACGCGCGTGTGGAACGAGGTATCGAACATGTCGATACCGGATATGTTGGTGCCTCCCTTTGAGCGAATCGGCGGTGCAAACGTGTTTTCCGCGGACCCCGAGCGAGAGGCGGACAGAATGACATGGACTTTTTCACTGAGAAAAGAATAGTATTCGCGACTGTAATTGCAAGGTAAGGCAATTAGGAAACTACTAATTTAATTTAAAAGAAAGTAATTATATATAGATACACGGTAAAAAGTTCTTGGAGCAAGAATTACGTTGAAATTGTGTTTCTTTCAAGGTTTCTTGTAAGACTGGATTGTACTGACATCGTAATATAAATTATAGAAATGAAAAATTTTACGATTTATCTTCTGATATACGATATAAAAAAATATTCAAACATTAATCAACGTACAATAATTACAATTACAATTGTAATGGTTATTTAACTGATTTAGCAATTTCTTCTTTACATATTGTTGGGATGTCTTCTATTATAGTATATAATTGTAATAATTACAATTATAATTACAATACAACATACAATTACAATAATTTTATAATAAAAATTCAGACAAATGAAACAAATCGGTTAAAATTCAGAGGAGAGAAATTTATAAATTATTGTATAATTTAAATTGATTATTAATAATAATTACAATTTTAGACATAATTTAGTATAATCCAAATTTGTCGCGATTTTTATTACAATATTTTTTCTATAAAAGGTTCGGGAAATCCGTTTTTTGTAGTTTTTACATTATAGCTATTATATTGTCAATAATTTTATATGCATGTTTCTATTTTTATTTTTTTTTATTCCTCCGACCAATAAAATTATTATTATATTGCTATTATATTTTCGGTTCAGAAAACAACAGATAAATATTGTTGGTGCCGACTATAGTTCGTGAAAAAAATTAACAATCTTTTCTCTGAATGTTTTCAGACGTTGCGCCGAGGAGAAGTCCGTGAAAGCGATTCGTCGTTTATGTGTCGCTACGAAGCAATGTCACAATTGCAATTTATCTTTATTCCGCTTACTCGAGAGATCTTTGGGAAGCTTTTTGCGGATCGTCGGTATTACACGACAACATGGTGGAGGATTAAAGTTTGAGGGCCGTTGTGTTCCGGGCGACGTTCCAACGGATGTGCCCGCGCGGAATGCACGATGCAGCGCGCGGCTGCATAAAAGTGGCGAAGGCGAGACGCGTGCGAGCGCTATTATTACGTAAATATTTACCGACTCCCGGTGTTCCCAGCAGCGACATGAATTTATGCGATATCGCGTAACGCACCATTCCCTTTAATCCCGAAGCGGTCGACCGCGAGAACTCGCGTCGCCTACAACGTTTGTAATTCAATTTCGATCTGTACACACTGATCAGCGGAAATCGATTGATTCCCGTCGTCCTGGCCACCACCGCCACATATGCCAGGTAAACGTGGTGATCGCGGCAATACCGGATCTTGAATGTCGCGGATGCAAAGGTCGTCGAACGCGCGCGATTCCGCCGATGCAATGTCATTTGTGATTCATTGCAATTTTGAGCGCTCAGATTTCATGATCACCACGACGTGAGACAATCGGCGATGAGAGCTCCACAATTGTTTAAACCCAATTTATGAAGAGATAATATACTGTACTGAATTAATTATTCAATTTGCAATAACGTTAAAAATTCTTGGAGCAAGAATTACGTTGAAATTGTGTCTCTTTCTTTCAAGGCTTTTTGTAAAGCTGGATTTTACTAACATCGTACAGACACATGTACTGACATAATATAAATTATAGAAATGAAAAATTTTACAATTTATCTTCAAATATACGATATAAAAAAACATTCATGTATTAATTAACATAATTACAATAATTTTATAATAAAAATTCAAGTAAATAAAACAAATCGGTTAAAATTTAGAGGAGAGGAATTTATGAATTATTGTATAATTTAAATTGATTATTAATCATAATTACAATTTCAGTCATAATTTAGTATGATCCAAATTTTATCGCAATTTTTATTACAATATTTTTTTTATATATAAAAGCTTCGGAAATCCGTTTTTTGTAGTTTTTATATGTGATTTTTCGTCACACTTATGTGGCAACAGATCTACCTAAAATTACACTCAAATTTTCACGTTACATTCTTTATGATACATTACTTCGATATTGCAAAATGAAATTTACCGAAACGGATGGAACTTTACTCGGCAAATAATTTACCGGAAATAAAAGAATATATCTTTATTTCCGATATGAAGATATAAGTTATTTGCCAAATAAAATTTATCTGAGATAAACGGAGTGTATGTTTATTGAAATGTCAGCGGTTCGCCGGCGCGGAGAACGAATAAACGGCGACAAAGCCTGTCTCACGATTCGAATCCCAAGGACGGGTGGAAGCCTTAGAAATATTCCGCGTTGGCGGGCTAATATTGTGCAAAGTGTGTAACACGTAGTATGAAATAATCGAAGTTCCCAGACACATGTACGACTCATGACGGACGACATTATAAATAACGTTGTTTCCCCCTTCCCTCACTCTCTCTCTCTCTTTCTCTCTCTTTCCTTCGCCATCCTTCCTCCTCTCTTCAACGAAATAATACGATTGATTTCGTATCGTTACGTCGCTTCGAGTCAAGCGGGAATCGCGCGAAGGCTTCTCGACTCGAGATCACGTCAGCGCCCGTCCAGAGAATTAATCGTGTCGGGACACTTCACAAGGCGCCGGGGAAATGCAACGAATTCGCTTGCGCTCGCGAAAAATAAAAACGCGCCTCTCGAGAGTCGCCTGTTATATACGTTATGTAGGAGGCTGTCCGACGAAGCACCCATCGCTTGATATCGATCGCGCCGCGTTCGCAACATGTATACGTGAACGCCCGAAGTGTCCGACGAGGGTGGTAACGTGTCTGATTCACTCGCGACTCGATCGCGTTTCGGGCCAGGTGCGCGCCGTGAGAACGCAAGGTAAATGTGCCCCACTGACTGAACTGACAAGAAGGCACGATCAGTTTTATACTTTCATTTACTGAAAGTTTCCCGGGCATTATCGCAAAATGTCAAGGGAATGAGATCAGGCCTGTGTCAGGGGTGTCCAGGTTTCATGCAGCCGAAATTTTCCGCAGGATCCTAGAGAGTGGCTAGAACATACACTGAGAGAAAAATGTATGACATTTGGAACTATAATTGCATAGTAAAAAGATTATAGTTAGGAATATAATTTTTATAGTAAATGTTACCATAATATTTGTAATATTTACAATATAAGCAAAGTACAACTGATTCGTGGAAAATTTTTACCAAGAATTATAATTATTTGAAATAAAAAATATAGTAAGGTGGCAAATATTGAATGGTAAGAGAAATTAATTTCTCATAATTTCATACACTCCGTTTATCTCAGATAAATTTTATTTGGCAAATAACTTATCTTCATATCGGAAATAAAGATATATTCTTTTATTTCCGGTGAATTATTTGCCGAGTAAAGTTCCATCCGTTTCGGTAAATTTCATTTTGCAATATCGAAGTAATGTATCATAAAGAATGTAACGTGAAAATTTGAGTGTAACTTTAGGTAGATCTGTTGCCACATAAGTGTGACGAAAAATCACATATAAAAACTACAAAAAACGGATTTTATTTTATCACATATAAAAACTACAAAAAACGGATTTTATTTTATATAGTCAATACAATTGGAATATTTGGCAAATATAGGTACATGTAACTATATTCCCAAAAGGTGCTTTACCATATATATATAGAGATAATAAGATGGTGACTATAAATCTGTGTTCATTCTACTATCTTCATGTTTAGATGAACTATAAATATATGTTTGAGGCCAAAACGAACTATAAAATATAGTGAGATTATAGTTATTCCAACTATTTTTTTCTCTCAGTGTAGAGTGCGGCCAAGTTTCGCCCTCTTTTCCGTGGGATTTTGTAAAACTTGGAATATTCCAATAAAAGAGAGTCTTTGGGAGATAGGGAAGACTAGGGCTACTTGGGTGAATATTTCGTGATGGAGCACATCCACTCAGTATGAGTGAAGTCACTCGACTTCAAGTGACGCGGTTGTTACTCTACTTTTCGAGTGGGATCTCACTCGAAGAAACCTAGAGAGTGGATCAGTAGTATCTAAGTAGATGTAATATTATAAAAAAAGAACATTAATAACAGCAAAGATAGGCAGTCGTATCTAAAAGTCGTATCAAAAGTAGTTGCAAGCAGTCAATCGCATGATCGCAAGCAGCACTATTTCCGGTTGTAAGCTAGTCACAAGCAGTAATCATAAGGTTTGCCAAAGTCCAAAGTTTGCGCCTCTGCGATGTTGCGACAACCAATCAGTGTCGAGCTCCGCATATATAGGTTTATTAGCGTCAACTTTACCTGTCTGTTTTTGTTTGTTCGCTTCCATATTTAAACGTAAGTATTGTTCCGCATGTTCATCTTGACATCGGTTCCTTTTCCCTGTGACAGAGTCTTATGGATGTTAATGAAACATTCTTGTCACTGATTGGCTGTGACCAACGATTGAAATGTAGAAGCTCATATCGCAAGAGTTTTGCGCCTTGCGACAATGCGATCTTGCGATTGACTGCTTGCAACTAATGTAGAACGACCTTAAGACCGGTTCTACATTAGTTGCAAATCGCAAGATCGTAAGAAAATTTACCAATCACAATCGTTCTTACGATCAAAGAAGAATTGACTGTGATTGGTCAATTTTCTTGCGGCCTTGAGACTCTTCTTTCTTGCAACTAATGTAGAACGATTTTTATAATAACAGAATCTCTCTCTCAGAAGCATGAGAGGTAAATACAAAGACGAAGAAAGCCTAAGGTTTCTTTTATTTCGCAACCTCGCATTTCCGTATTTCCGCTCGGCGTTTCGTGCAAAGTTTTTCGTGCGACGTGGTCGGAATTTTTGCGGCTCACGTCCGGATCATTCCCGTCGGTGTCTTACGATGCGGGACGGTCGGGAAGAAGTGCTGCGTACACGCGGATTAACGCTCGAAAGCGCAGCGATATTTCTTCCCATGCGTGCCGCAACGTAAAGTGGTTAACAATAAAGCAATTCCCGCGCGGCCTTTAAGAGCCTCTGCGAATTATGAACGCCCCGGTAAGCATTCGACGAAACGCAAAGCCGCACATACGTGTATGCTGTCCGGTCATACGAATGCAAGGAGATGGAATTCCTACTGAATCGCGAGCTAAAGCAGCGGTTCACGGAACACCTCCGAGATTAACCACTCTGACTGCTGAATCTCCATCAGGTGCCTGTGACTAACTTTGACGCTATAATAACAATTCAAAGAGGAAGATACCGGAGTACTCACGACGGGTATGCAAATATGAATATCTCGACTTTGATAACGAAAGTCTGGTATTGATGCTGTGCACAATTTTGCACAGAAGAATAAAGTTAAGAAGAATGTATTTTTCTGCCAGGAATTCTTTAATTTCCACCGTCTCTTTTCAGTCATAAATTTCCATGTTTTCATTATTTGTATATAAACTTCCTTTCCCCTTAACTGTTGCGAGCAAATATAAAAGTCACATTAAAGCAATATTTTAGGTTTTCGCGGTGTTGTCCAATATTTCGCTCGTTTTTCCGAGTTTGGAGCGCGTCTTCCTTGTATTTGGTTCCGACATTTCGTGAATATTTCAGTTTGCTTCTTCAAAGAACAGGGCGACTGAAGCTGCTCCCACTCCCTGTCGCTCTGCTCCCTGAAGAAGTGAACTGAAATGTTCACGAAATATCGGAACCAAATACAAGAAAGACACGCTCCAAACCCGAAGAAGAGAGGAAGTAATATTCTCATATGTTTAGCTTACACGGATTGGATATATGTACATAGATTACATTGATTACATTGACAGGCAGCGTGTTGAATGCTGTAAGAAAGAGATTACGAACGGGACGAGGACCTCACTGGGAGCGAAAGAGAGTTTCCGCGCGGCCAGCTAGGAATCTCTTGCGAATTATGAATGCCCTGATAAGCATTCAACGGTGCAGAAGTCGACACGGCAAGCGGTCACCGCCACCGCGTCTAAGACCGTTTACTTACGCGGAATATTTTCGCACAGGCCGAAAGGTAAGTATTGTCTGGGAGCGGGAGGCGCAGGCTGCCGGATCAATTATGCCGGCCCTCCCCATGAAGCGCCGTGCTCGCCGCTTCACGAACGGACGGGAACGTGTAACGGTGAGCGATGAGTGTGCATCCGAAGCGCAAGCTGCACCGAGCAATACGTGGCCGGCTCGTCTATAGTTGATAAGCACCACCGACTCGGCCATCGCTCGCACTTTGAATTAAATATCGGAAGATATATGTTCGCCCACGTGCTCGCCTCTCGTAGCTTCCTCGAGCAGGACTCGAGAAAGAGAGAGATGGTTTACTGACCGAACTTTTGGCCGATTTACGAACTCGAGAACATTTGCCGGGCTTTTAGGGGAATGAAGGTCGACAGGTTGATTCGTGGCGACCGTGAATATGTAGTGTCGTGTATATTCTAATATAACTGAATTATTGCAGATAGTGTTCCTTCCTCTGCCGCTTCTTTTCTTTCATTTTCCTGACTTACGAAGGAACTTTGACAGTTGTGAAATTGTGAAACACTTGAAACTTTTTGCGGAAATAAGACATTTGATAAAATAGCTATTTGCTATAATAATTATTTGCTAAATAATACATCTAATAAAATAGCTATTTGCTATAATAATTATTTGCTAAATAAGACATCTAATAAAATAGCTATTTGCTATTTTGACTAAAAAATTTGTTTTCAGGGATAGAAAAAAATTCTAAAAGAAATAGTTTCTTTCATAATTTTTGTTATATATATAATACATTTTTTTCTGAAACTATATTAGATATTGATAAAATGTTAAATGGAATTTCATAGTATTTTATTTTATAACATTATGATGTTTCAAAAAATATCCTCTCTCTCATATTCCACAATTTAGAAATTATTTTTACAAAGTTTTAGGTTTTTTCTCAGTATGATGGTTGCCAAATCTTTCTTATGACTGTTCATAAACGCGCACATTTGTAATTAATCAGAGATTTTAAATAACTCACAATCTATGAATACCGACCAAAGTTGCCATGCTCTTCTGACAATATTTTATCTTGATAAAGCATACGAAAGATTACAGGACTCGCTTTATCTTGATCGCAGTTTGGATTAGACTCATTTCTTTGTTAACATGAATCGCAGGTAGCAATCCCAAAGACGTGATAATATTCCGACGACGTGCACCGGTATAGGTATACCGAATGATCGATAGCGCGTGTCATATATGTATAAACAATCGCGAGATCAATAGAAACGAGCGTAGATACGTCAGTGACGTCAATTTTGGACCTAATATTTCCGCTCTTTGGCACCGCAGAGAACACAATGCGGCATTCACAGTGAGAATTCGTGATTGCAAATGTAGATACCCGTTCAGGTTCCTGGCGAAAGGGAAATCTAACAGCTTCCCATTGTAATTTTAAAATTATTAAAATTATTAAAAACGTCTTATTAATTTCTCAACCCCGGCATGTAAAATATTCCTTCTTAATCTTTGAGACACCAAGAGAATATAATAAATATATATTTGTTGAACATTAATAAACAATTCTTCTTCGTATGCAATTGTATAAAACATCGCGAGAAGTAGGTCAGTATTTTATAGATTAATTCAAAACAACGCTTCGTTTCGTGACGCCATCGGTACGGACTTCCGCTTTTCGATTACGCTAACGAGAACGCGACTCGCTCGTGCTGGAAATTCGCGAGATTTTCGGTCTCGTTCTACATGTCGGGAACAACACGCGCGCGGTGAAAGGAAGTGCTGTCTTACGGCTCGATCGGCGGCTTCGAAACGTCCGTTATTACGCCCGCTCGGAGCAATTCGGATATGCTAGAGTCGCGAGCTTATAACTCGCGAGAAGCCGTAACGTCAAGGTTCGGGAATGAACATTGCTCGCGACGGAATTAGCTTGAAATTTCCTCGAGAAACTTTTTCGTTATCGCTATGTCAAACCAGGCGGCTCCGAGGTACTCTATTTACATTCGCTACAAACGTTAAGGACGACGGTATGGGAGAGAGCACTGTAACAAAATCGCGACAAAAACGAAAAACAAACACGAGTGTTGCGCTGTGACCTACGAAGGCACGAACGAGTTGAGCAGTGGCCATGCACGAATTTCCCCGTATATGGAAACGCAAGTTCGGACGGGACCGATCGGTAGAAGGTAGCCACAACGAGGACTACGGCGACGGGGAACCCACGCGCGACGATCGACGTTCGCATCCGCGTGACAGCGACCGCGGAAAAACGCACGAGCGAGTGAGTTGAAGTTAACAAGGGGCAGAGACGGAGCGAAGGAGAGTAAAGAACGAGCGGAGGCGGGGTGGGAGGAAGACGAGAATAAGGAATGAAGAAAAAATGCACGGAGAAGAACTACAAGACGTGATAATAGAGAAGAACGAAAAGAACGCGAAGAAGCGGCGTGTGAGGTCATCCAAGGGAAAAGAAGGAAGGAAACTACAGCAAAGTGAACGCGGCGCGCGCGAATAAGACGGAAAAAGCCGCGCGCGAAAAGGACGGACGGCGAACGAGCGAGAATATCTCGAGCGATCGCGCCGACCGACCGACGAGAAGACGGAGCAGAAGGGGAACCGTAGATAAAGGGAGACGAAGGCGAATAGGAACAAGGGAAATCGGAGCGAATAAAGGCAGTGCGCGTGCGAGAAGGAGGGAGCGCGACAAGCAGCACAGGACGCGACGGAGACGGAAACAGGAGAGAAGGAGCGCGCGAGAGGGACCGCGAGCTAAAAAGAGAAGGCGCGACTGCGGCTGCGAGACGCGCGCGCGCGCTCCTCCTTGTCTAGCACACGCACGCACTAACGCATCGTATCGGCATAATAATGTTGGCGCACTCACCGTCGGTCCTCTGGATGTTTATGCTGCAGCCGACGTCGATGTTGCACGTACCGTGATCCATGGTCATTTAGTCGGTCCGACGCACCGCGATCGGCACCATAAAACGCGCCCGGCTTCCGTTACCACCGCAGCGGGATGATCGCACGCGGCTGATTAATCCACTCGCGCAGCTCGAACGAACGAATTAACGAGCGTGCGTGAGAGAAGGAGGACGAACGAGATAAGGAGGCACACACACGCTCTTTCTCTTTCTCGCGCGATGACGGTTGACAGTTACGTTCGTATTCAAACTCGCGTGGCGAGTCGACCGGTCACCCCTCGTTCCGTCTTTCTTCCTCCGTCGTTCCCTATCCTCTCGACGACGGCGCTCTCCTGCGTCCTTGTTTCTCTTTCTGTCCGCCTCCTCTATCTGTCTATCTATCTCGCTCCTTCTCTCGCTCACTCAGCTGCTCTCTTCCCTTTCTAGCCGTCCCTCGTCGCAAATTCTCTTGTCCCAAGTACTGCGAGCACTCCTCTCCTCGACTCCAAGGCAGGTCCGTGCGTAATCTAGCCGCGGCTCTCGTCTCCCGGACGAACGTACGCACCTGAGCAGCAACAACGCGTTGTCGTCGTCGTCGTCGTCGTCCCGTCCTCGGCCCCGTCGTTGTCGTCGCCGACGAGTCAAGCGGTCAATGCGAGCGCGCACGGCACATACACACACGACGATCCGTCCGCGTAGCAGCCGAATCACGGCACGGCCGTTGGCTAGTCTCTCGCGCGAGGACGACCGTTCGCTTTTATGCCGGGATACTGCCAGTGTCCGTTATTGACAACGGAAGGACTGCGAACGCCAGCTCCGACCGGCGCGAGTCGACCGCCGCGCCACCTGGCCGCGCGAAATCACGGGCGCTATCAGAGAGAGCGGCGCAACCTGGGGGCGACGGGGGCGACGATGAAAACATGACGCGATGTTCAGTAAATGATAGATCAAAACGAATGTCGATCTTTGATGTATGATTATACCTGGAAAACGTCAAAATTAAATGATACATTTTTTTACAGCCATTTGTCGCAACCGTTTGATGTTTGATGAGTAAATAATTCGTGATAATATTTAACAGCGCCTGCAAAGAGGACACCGCGAGGCGAATGCTTTATAACGTGCGATAAGGAAAGACAGAATAATCAATCAACCTGTCATTTTGTATTTGCATTTTTGTGAAAGTTGTTAGTCGATCAACTTTCGCATCCCTCTTTCCCGCGCGACATGCGTTCCGCTGCATTACGTGCTGCGTTATTTGAATTAATTATATCTTATTAGTTTGAAATACGAAAGTCGCGTTAATTGAAAATAAAGGCCAGGTTAATCTGTCGTTGAGTTGTATTACTTGAAAAATCTCTTGCATTTGTCGTTAAATTGTATTATTCAAGAATAGAAACATTATTCAATATGCTGTTGCTTTGTGCAATGCAAAAATAAAAAACTCTGATCTGTTATTGAGTTATATTATATAAAAATAAACATCCGTCCGACTAGTGATTGAGTTGTACTACGATTTCATTAGTCGCGACGAATAGTGGCGGCTCGTAGCGGAGACTTTAGAACTAATAATAGTCGATTGGCTAAATTTATTAAATTGTGATTATTGAACTGCCTGGCGCCATCTAACAGTGTCGCATATGAAATTCGTTGAACTTTTAGGCTCTGAACTTTTAGGTTCGCGTCTTGGTTAAATAGGGTTTATGTCTTGGCTAAATGACCTGTTACAATTTTTAATCTTTTACCTTTATTAATTTCGAAATCTTTACAATAAATAATAACATATAATAAAAAACTCAATGATGTTATTAAATATTTTATTGCATTGTGTGTACAAATGGCATATTAAATATATTAAATTTATATCTAACGCGACTTTTAATTTAATACATTTATTTCTTAGGCTATGTATTATTTAAAAATCTGGATTTTTAAAACTTCCTCGTACCTGGTTCCATGAATTGTCGTATCAACAATTTTAACTCCTCCAGGAACTCTGTACCAAAATTATCAGATTCTAGCATCCGTTGAATAATGCGCGTTGTCCTATAAAATTACAAGGCACAATATTGAAGGAATATGTTGTTTACGTGTTCACGCAACAATCTCGCAAATTTATACACAACTACTATAGATCTACAAAAATATTATCAAATAAAAATATTCTTACTCCTCTTGTCTTTGCGCTGCCGGTAGTCGTGAAGGTAGCTCGCCAGCCTTAAACTTGTCGTACACCTGCAAAAGTCGTTTTATGACGAAGCGTTCTCACGGTAAAGAATAATCGAGAATAATCGTATGTGTGTGATTTGCATGTAGTAACTGAACATAGAATTAATCTAACTAAATTAACCTCTAATGCTCGCTTGACTACTTCCTCGTCCAAACCTGCGCTTCGTGCAGCTGCATGTGCGAAGCTACGTGTCGCGTGTCCACTAGTTAGACGGTAAAGATACGCCACGGTGCCGTCGTCGTTTGTAATAAATTCGAAGGTCTGTAATAATAAGCAACGTGACTGAAAAATCAGGATGTTATTTCAGTGTAATAAAACAATTTCCTATTTTACAAATTCGAATAAAGGAAAGGCTTTTCACTTAGATGTAAGCGTGACTACGTGAATTAAAAATGTTAACAACGTTATCATTTATTACCAAAATTGTCTATTTTGTGTATACATCGATATTTATGGAATAAAGGCGATCTTACCTGTTCTTCAATTATCGGATTGCGTGGCAACATATCTGTTATACGATGCATGTGCGTGGCCACGAAAACGTGTGGACAGTAGACACCACGCTCGATGAAGTTGTTCAGTACGGCGGCGAGCAACGACAAGCCGCTCACCTCGGACGTACCATTACCGAATTCATCCAAAATCACAATGGAATTCGGTGTGGATGAGTAAAGAGCGGAGTTTATCTAAAAAAAAAGGATAATTAAATAATTAATAGTAATTAATTCCAATCGCTTTATCCGAAAATTTATCATTCAAAGACACGATTAATTAACAATTAATTTGTAAATAACATATAAAATAACCAAATAAAAATATCGTCAAATATTCATTACTTGAGACAAAAAAAAAGAAAAACAAAAATCGTGCTCAGCATAATTTCGAAGCTCGAACAATGAGTCGCACTTGTCGCATATCCTCCAAAAAGGTGCTCGTATTGAGTGCGACGCTATTCATGGACGTAAGCTGAGTGAGAATGTGAGTCACTATTCCTATGGTAGCAGATTTGGCCGGCACGTAGCAGCCGATGTGAGCCATGAATGTAATAAGCGCGACTTGTTTGAGATAAGTGCTCTTGCCGGAGGCGTTCGGGCCGGTCAAGATCTTTACGAGGCTCTTCCCGTTTCCGGAATGAATGTCGTTACAGACGAATGTCGTCGTGGCAAATTCTTGTAGGGGATGTCGACCCTCTTCCACTGCTATGATCTGCTGCTCCACCACGCATGGTCTCACATAATTATGTTCTTGCGCGACCACGCAAAACGCCAGCAATCTGTAGTCGTCGAGGACGTAAGATACACGCATCTCAGAAGTTATTTCTGTTTTATCGACTTGAATGTCTCGTTAAATGTAAAATTGCTATTTGTTCGATCTATTTATCTTGTCTACAGTTAAGAAATTTTGCGATGGCATGTTGAGATTTAATGAGTCACTTTGGCTCTTCGTTAATACATTTATTTTCCGACATCATGTTTTCCCTTTAAAAAAAAATCATAAGAGTGTCGATCACTCACGTGTCCAATTCGGCGCACAATTGAATCGCGCTGAAGATCGACGCGGCGTGCTTATTTATGTATTTCATAAGTTTCAGCATGATGTAACTCTCTCGTTTATTTATTCTTAACAGTATGTCGCCGATGGTGTCGTCCAATTCTGAAACCGATGAAATCGATATGATTGCACGACAGGAAAGATTAAGGGATCTGAAACGCTCAAGTTCAAATGATTGTCGAAGATATGGAATAAGAAAACCTTTAGCGCTGGGACTCTTGTAGTATCGTATGTTGTTGCTGACGAATTTAAACTCCAGATTCGGCAAATCGGTATCCTCGCCTGGCGAAGGGTTCCACCCGGTAATCGCCAGAAGATATCCGATATTCGGTAAGTATGTCATCTTGCAGGTCGTCACCGACGGCGGAAGGTATTCCTGCAGATCTTTCTGTCCCATTTGCGTCAGCGTCTCGGGTAAAGTGCTTCTCATGTGATGCACTGCGTTTTGACACGTAATGTAATTCATACTTTGGACGTCGTTTGAGTGCGTGCAAAATACGCGACCAGACGATTTTAGGAAAATACAATACATCAGACATTAAAAATTGAAAAAGTTGCTTCTAAGAAAAATAAAATAATATTAGCGACGTATCGAGCTATGCGAAAATGATAAGAATCAGTTTACACTTATCCAAATGCGAATCGACGTTCGGTCGAACGATGAAATCGTTCTCGGACTTTTTGGCGCTGAAATCCACTAAGTATTCGAGGAAATACTTGACATATCGTACATCGTTCGTGACGCTGTCGACGATTTTGCCGAACAGTCTTACTTTGTTGCGCTGCTTCTCGCATATGTCGGCGATGTAAGTTATAGAAGAGACCGTCTGCGACGTGAAACATAAAGAAAACGAGACTCGTGTAACAAATATCGGGAACAAGTAACTAAATTATTCACGTAAAAATGAAGAAACGTGTGAACCTTGTACAAACGTCGCCAATCGTAGATTTTAGCTTGCTGCACCAAGTATCGATCCAGAGTGACATTAGTCAAACGATACAGGTGCTTCAAACACGACGTCAAAGTTTCAACGGTACTCTGGTTATCCGGTTTCAGACAGAATTCAGTCACTTCAAGTCTCGCGTTAAGAATCTCGACGTTCCTTGTAGGATGTCGGAGCGTCTTCCTGCAATAACATATTTTCGCTTTTATATCAAGCTCGCCGCATGAAAGAGAGATATATAATGCAAAAGAGAGTAACAAAAATCATCCTACGATGATTAAGTCTAATTAATTTTAATCGACACGTTGCAATCGAGATCGCGTCTTGGTACTGGCGCCGTGACGCAGCTCTGTATAAATATATATGACGTAATCGTGCAGAGTCGCGCACGATACTTGCCACAGGAATTGCGCTCCAGGACGCGATTGGCAACGATTCAAAAGGGTAAAAAGACTGCTGCTTTGCTTCTTCGACGCTACGTCGCCACACTTGAAGAAGCTCGGATGGTGTCTGGCGTGCACGATATTTAACGCCTCGTAAGTATCGTCGTCCATCATGACGATATCGCGTCTATGAGTCCCCCGTTCGCATCCATAAAAATAAAATACAGCATACATTTCAGAATAATAAAATGAAAAGTAAAATGTTTAGAAAAAGGAATCATTTGCATCGAATAGGGAAATATAATAAACCAGACTTTAACAATGTTCATCGCTTAACAAAACTTAACAAGACTTAACAAAAAAAGTATATAATTCAATAAATTAATGTTCCCGTTGATGAGTGAATGGAACGAATAAAACGCGAAGGGACTCACAACATCACGCTAGTCAAGGACACGAAGTTGGGCTTGCCGGAAGGATCCAACGCGAGATTGGCCCAATGGTGATCGACGTAGATCAAGAGTAGACCCAACGCGTGGATCATGACGACCGATTTGAAGTTCAATAGACCCTGCAGGAAGACAAGCCTCTCGACGTTGTTGGCGTTCGCCGGTTCCGATTGGAGCTTAAGGCATCGCACCCTGTGATAGCATCTGTCGAAGCTGTGCTCCTTCTTCCGCATCACTTTGAGTGAGACCCCCGCCGACCCATCGCTGCTGCTCGTCGACATGTTCGGATCGCTCGACGTCGTTTCCGACGTTACCAGAGCCTCGATCGCGGCGAGAAACTCCTCGGGCGTGCCGGAGATCGTGATGACGTAGCGCGGCTGGCACTGTCTGTACAATGCCTTCATGATGTTGAAGTAAACGCCATCGTCGTAGGTGTCATCCATCACAGACAACTCGGACGTGAGAATGTTGTAGTAGGCCGCACCCAAGTGATTGTTCGACCAGATCATAGCCAAAATGATCTGCGGGAATTAACTCATTATCGGCCGGTGCGTCAATTTGATTTTTATGTTTCCAGCATATACACCAAGATAATATTATAATTTTCTTTCTTTATACAAATTCTTTTCAATTTTACTATGTTTTTAGCAGCCGAGAAAAATTAACTGTAAGGTCTATTTTGCTAAGAAACATAGCAAATTTCGCTAGAAACTTAGCAAGTGTTTGAATAGTATATATTTCAGTTTCTAAAATATAAATAACATGAAGTGAGATGAAAGAATAGAGAAGTAGAATGTCGATTCTGTTTCTCGGTTACAAAGTTCTACCGTAATTTTTACTATACAATTCTCTCTCCATATAATTTCCAATTATATCTGTGCCTTTAATAATTCCAATACTAATTTGAGACTTCGAAGAAATAAACAAAATGATCCTTTAATTAGCAATATTTGCGAAATCATTACGACCTCTGATGGTTTAGGAATATGACTCTAGTTTATCTATGAGATAAGTCACGCGCGAGGAAAGGCGGACGTATTGCCAGCGATCGCGATTCGTGTCTCGCTGAATTCACATCTCATTTTTTCGCCGACAGCAACTTGCCGGCTCTCTCCGCGCAATTACCGTCGCTGTCATATTAATTACGCTGAAACCGAGTATTGATGAAATTAACCGATGAACGGAGAAACGAGTGACCGCAAGAACGTGACGTTGTAGAACGTTAAAGAGCGATCGAGATATTTGAAATCTATTACTTCCGCGCGCGTACATTCTGCACTTTTTCTCCCTTTCCTTTTAAACACTAGTTTTGCCCCTCTATCGGCAAAATTCTCGAACCATCTCGTTGAAACTGGACTTTTGAAGTGATTACTTCCTCGCGTGCATGTACGCCGCAATTTGCGTGTATTCTCGCTCTTAATACTAGCCTCGTCTCTATCGGGAAGATTCTCGAAGTGCGTGATAGAGCTGGACTCGTTCCGCTGGATTTGCGACGTCGGGACGCTTCGCACGCCTGACTCCTCCTCGTCGCTGCTGCTTTCATTTAGTATCGACTCGAATTCCACTTGGCTGAAGTAAAGAACACTCTCGTAGGGAAGCCTGCCGCTTATTACGTTGATTTAAATTAATTTGATCGAGTAACCTACATGTTAGCCAAGGGAGGAGTCGCGACGTTCCTCAGAAACTTCGACGAATCCATCCTTTACTCCAGTCTTGATGTCTCCCAAACAGCGTATAACAATGGCTGCATTCAGCAAACTCAACAGTTGCACAACAGTTGAGTAATTTGTCAATGTAATTGGTCTAGATTTAGGGATCTAATAGCAAGAACCAATAATCGTTGATTGCTCATTGAGCGCTTTTTCTACTGAATGCGCCCAATGTTACAACTTCTGGGATTAAAAATCGACTAAAAATGGACTCTTGCCACATTGCAGTGTAACAGTGCGCACACGTTGGATTTTCAAAGTCCCTAAGTTGCATATCTTTGAGACTTGTTGGAACAATGTGAAGTTAAAACTTCTAGATACTTGCAAGTAATTATATTGGATGTTGGAAGCGGGAAATAACACGCTGAAAGTTTTTGCGCATCATCTCAAAATAACATTTATATGAAAAAACACTTGAGATTGCTTAAGCATACTTATAAAATGTCCAAAAAACTATCGTTTTCCCTTGATAGTCAATGAATAGTCGTAAAAATAAACGACATAGAATAGGTTGTATGTCATGTTAATTTTATGGCAATTTATTGAGAATAATTGACTTAAAAACTAATAAAACTGCCCGTACTAATGTCACCCTCGTTCTGGCTTTAAAAATGAAACATGCTAATCTCTGGTCGATTAAGAGAACACACCAACAAAACAATATTGAAATCGACAGTTCACTCTACGAGATATAAATTCAAATCTCCCTCTTTCTCTCTCGACATCGCACGCGTGAAGGGTGAGGGATGAGAAAGAAATTCACACAGCACTAATTAACAACGTTATCCTTTGTTTGATTACATTACATGAGCAAATAGTTGCAGTTCGCCTGCACAATTGTTATCTGTACATAATTACAAAATACTGCCCTAAACCTGTTGAGTAATGTACCCGGTATTACTGGTTCTCTCCGACGGCGTGGTTTCATAAAACTGGTTATAAAACGACATCGCACGCATGCACGCACGCACGCGCGCGTGCGCGCATACAAGCTTATGATCTTTGATTCCACTCTTGTTTTTGTTGTTAATGCTTATATGACAAACATAAATAGTAGATGGACGTAGACCGAGAGTCGTACGGAACACATTTGGTTAGGAGTTAGATCGTGTTATTTGTTACACACCATAGAGTATTACTTGACATTAGTTCCACGTACAATAATGTTGCGTGATGAACGATTACTACGTCGCGCTGTCTCTCACGACGATCCATTATATACACTCGCACGGGAAAACACAGAAGAAACTCGAAGAGCACTTTCTACGTCGCATAGAGAACTATTTCTTCTCCGATTGAGTCGTTCGAGAAATTTCTATCGCGCAAGATCTCTTTGACAAAACGCGCCGGTTGAACGAATCTGGAGACTCGTGCTGTACGTACTCGAAACATCGGTATTCTACGAACGCTGTCGAACGATTTTTTGGTTCAGATAAATCTATATGGAATACGCGCCGAAGGTCCACGAGGAGAGCGACACTCCTCCTTTCGAATCCGATATTTCGTGTACGTGAAGGAAAAGTAAGGCGTTCGATTTTCCACGGAGGATTTCGTCGGAGAATCTCGAGTGTAGTCTGTTTTTCAAGATCCAATGAGCGGCCTCTAACTCGGTATAGGCGGAGGTGACTGCGGATTGAAGGAAATGGGTCGATAGCTCTTCTCCCTCACGAAAGGCTGCACTGCGCTCAATACGAAGCCATTCATAGGGCTTCGTTCCTGCTTGATCGGCTCCACCGGGCTCTCGTCCTCCGAGCTGGCGGCCTCCTCGCTGCGTTCTGGGCTAGCCGACCTAGTTAACCGTTTCTTACTCTTTTCGCTCCGTTTCGACACTCTCTCCCTCCCCCCTGACTCCCGTTCTGCCTACTTTGGCATCAGCAGAGAACGACTCGCGACTCGGGAAGTTTCATCATCGCGTCGCGTCGCGCCGCCGACTAGAACGCGGCCGGTCAAACGACAGCTTGAAAAGCCCTCCTGTGCAAATTCGAAGTGACTCGCGCGTCGTACACGACTCGCGTTAGTCTTTACGTCGAAGGAAACGGCCGCGGGAAGAAGAAGATTCTAGATGGTTCACGGAGGTAATCAATATTTTGTCGCGTCGGTTGAGCACACGTGACGCCTCTGCTGTCAACGCGCTGAACGCCAAGGCGAACGCCTATTTCGACGCGCCGCCGCGAGTATGGATCTAGTAAAATATTAGCATAGTCCGTATATAGGCGCAGGACCAGACCGGGCGCAAGGAACAGCGTTCGCCACGGCGTTCGACGCGTCGCGGGAGATAAACCAAGACGCAATATCATCAGCGGAGGAGCGACGATCTTTCTCTCCTTCTCCCTCTCTCTCTCTCTCTCTCTCTCTCTCTCTCTCTCTCTCTCTCTCTCTCTCTCTCTCT
>NW_022639476.1:1880370-1880628 GCF_010583005.1 Odontomachus brunneus
CTCTCTCTCTCTCTCTCTCTCTCTCTCTCTCTCTCTCTCTCTCTCTCTCTCTCTCTCTCTCTCTCTCTCTCTCTCTTTCTATCTGTCTTTCTCTCCTTCTTTCACACATATTTCCAATGCGTCGGTTTACCCGCTCTCGCACGATGCCAATTTTGCCACCAATACATATCCGTTATGCCATCCTCGCCCAATGTAGTAGTTAGAAGCGCGACCGTGTCGTCTTGTGTTTTTCTTTCTTTTTGTTTTTTGTTTTTTTTT
>NW_022639476.1:1880662-1881526 GCF_010583005.1 Odontomachus brunneus
TTTTTTTTTTTTTTTTTTTTTTTTTTTTTTTTTTTTTTTTTTTTTTTTTAATGAAGCGTTGTTAGATGACTAGAGGTGTTAAGACTACTTACTTTACGCCCACCTTAAAACCTGCGTTGGATAAAAAATCAGAAAGCCAAGAATTAGTGGGTCGCACAGGTTCACAGCGCGGCTTGATTGCCGAGTGCGATTAGTAGATTTA
Source organism: Odontomachus brunneus (assembly GCF_010583005.1). Taxonomy (NCBI): domain Eukaryota; kingdom Metazoa; phylum Arthropoda; class Insecta; order Hymenoptera; family Formicidae; genus Odontomachus; species Odontomachus brunneus. The sequence goes on from NW_022639476.1 coordinate 1,880,865, forward strand.
ATCACTACGTCTAATGTAGCGGACATCGATACGTGTGCGCATTAATTTGCAACGGGAACGCAAGACAAGCTGTCGCGCACCGAGTGTCGACTGTAACGTAACGTCGAGATAATGAGACGGACTATGAGCCGTTGTGAGTGCTGTGTATACCGAAGCGAGCGAGTGGAAAACGGACTCATGGTCCTTGAATGGGAAAGAAAGAAGGTGAAGATGATACTTTGAACTTTCGCGGAGGAAAACACTAGTGAACTCGTAAGACTGCTCGTCGCTTGGCGAGCTTCATTTTCATTTTCCGGATCAGTTAAAAAGTTTTGTTCGAATTTCTGCTTGCGACAATATACTGGCTGCCTTCTACGAGAGCAGATGGCTACTTTCTAAAGGCATACGAATGCCACATGTTGACGAAAGGTATTATAGATCGCAATCATAGTAATTACTCGATCGATGAACAATTTCTCTCGACTGAGTGCAAGAGAATCAAGTCAAGAATTGTTCGACAGAGTCAATAACAGATTCGAGAGACAACCGTCGCTCGCTTCGGTACACAGAATGTATCCGACGTCAAAGATCACGTTCGAGTCCATGAAAACCCACGGAATATTCAAATGTTACGTCTACGTTCGTCGACTATTATCGCCATTATTTCGGCAGACATTCTCAGG
>NW_022639476.1:1881597-1892573 GCF_010583005.1 Odontomachus brunneus
GGGGGGGGGGGGGGAATCGTTACTTCAAGCGGAAGTCAAGGGTGTCAGATTGTATCGAACGTACCTAGAGCGTAGGGGCTTGCTCTTGCCGCCGGCCTGCCTGGAATGCGGCCTCGTGTTCGGTTGCGATAGCTCGCTGTCGCTGCTCGCTAAGGAGGATCTCGCCGCCACGGCCCCGTGAGCAAAATCTTTCCTATTAGGTAACACGCCGGGATTATTCGCCATTAGCGGTTTCGTCTCGCAATCTCGCGGACTGTTGTACACGGGCAGCCTTAACATGGCACCGAGCACGTGAGTGAAAGTGAATTCAGAGACTCCCCGGAATGACGCCTCGTATGTACGTACCAATGTACGTACGTAATGCGCGGCGGAGGAGACCTTTACCCTTCTTGAACCCTTTTGCATAGCCTACATACCTCATCGTGCTCGCTTCCCGCTTTCTTTTCGATCAAGCATCGCGTTATAGTCCGTGTAAGTGGAAATAAGCTACAAACGCGTGCGTGCGTAGAAACGTATCGATTGTTTCCTCTGCTTTACAACGGAGAGTGACGAACTTTAAATAATGTATTTCTCTCAATTCATTATACACTTTCTTCTAATGAGACTCATTGCAAGTATAAATATATTTACATCATCGCGTGAAATATTTTTCTTTAGAAGAATAAAAGAATATGAGAAACGTAAGGCAAGAAATAAATAAATCAAAGATATTTAAAATCTACAAATTATTTCGGGTATGTTAATTCTCGATGTGTTAATTTAACGAGAACTTGTAAATTTCGTGCTCACCTGTAATTATCGGACCTGGGCGTGGAGCTCAGATTCGCGGCTTTGCTGGGATTCGCGTCCACAAAGACAGGTGAGCTTTTGGGGATGTCGCAAACCACCTTGGGATGCACCGTGGTCTGCTTGTATTCCAGGTGCGACGACGATTCCGGTGCCCAGTCGTAGTACTTTGGCCGATAATCTTTGTATTCTCTCTGCTGCGGCTGCTGATGGTGTTGATGCTGGTGCTGCCTGGAGTCCGCACTCGGGGCTCTTTTGCGCAGGTACTCGTCGCTGCTGACGCTGCTCTTCCGTATGGTGGTCAATTTCGCTGGTGGCACCGACGTTGGTGACGACGCGGACGAGGACGGCGCACCATCGGGATCCGCGCGAGACAACTGCGAGCTGTCCCACACGGTGGGCAGGCTGCTGCAATTTGAACAAGTCGTCGATAACAAGTCGCCCTCGAAAGTAACGAATTAAAGCAACGAACTAAAATAATTCCTTTGGAAACAACTTCTAATTATCACAAAAGTATAATTAAAAATCAGAACCTCGATCATAATATTCTAAACACACCTTAGTCCGCAGATAAATAGACGTGAATTTCTTTGGACGAGTAATTCAACACGTCTACAGATATTTGAAAATCTTTTAGAATCAAATTGCTTCATGATTTGTTAATCCTCATATTTCGTAGTTACAAAAGTTAGGTAGGTTAAAGTATGTTATTGTATGCGACTCACGAAAGAATGCACGGTGCTTGACGAATCGTCTAATGCGCGACTAACAACATGTTAAGAGCGTTTGCATTGCAATATCTTTCAGGAATATCCGCGCGAGAATAAATCCGCTGGACTCACCTGAGGTTCTCGTCCATGCTGTACAAGCGAAGCTGCTGCCTGATGTTCGCCTTCTCCCTGGCTCGTTTCCGCTGGAACTCCTCCTCCACTTTACGCATCGCCTCCAGCTCGCCTTTCCTCTGCCTCTCCTTGGCTTCGGCCTCGCGCGATAGCTTCTCCGCTAATCTGCGCCTCTCGATCTGCCTCACGGTGCTCTGGAACGTGAACCTGCGACCCTTCGAGTTGCTCTTCAACGGCAGTTTCACCTCCGGCGCAATCTCCTTGTCGTCCTGCAGGTTCTGCTGGCCGCCGATGGGCGGCGAGCTGCTCCGTTGCTTCATCTCCGAGGAGATGTTCTCGCACGACTTGGAGAACTTGTTGCTCATCTTGCCGTCGCTCGCAAATGGCTTGTCCTTCAGTACGGTCGAGTCTTTGGAGTACTTGTTCGTCCTTTCCACATCTTTGCCAGGCTTCCTGAATTCATCCACGCCATTCTTGCGATATTTCGGCCCGCCATTGTTGGCGGAGTTCTTCTCGTTGTCCGTCATCACGTTGCTCCTGCAATTCAAGCTCTGCGTCTGGTACTGCGAGTCGTTGGACTCGGGAAGGTACATAACGTGACCACCTGAGGCTAAATAAGAGAAGGAGGGCGGCTTCATGATAACGGGGAAGTCACCGCGGTCCTCAAGATCCACTTCCAGATCTTCATCGTCATCGTCCTCGTCGTCGAAGCTGGGTTTCCAGCCGGGCGGTGAGGATCGCGTCGCGTCCGTGATTTGGGTGTGTTGCAGCGACGTCGGAGCGCTCGTCGACAACAGCCAGTTGTCGTCGAGGACGTCGCGCGTGCGCTTCCTCTCGAGGTCGAGCGGTCCGAGTCCCAGAGCACCTGACACCGACCTCTTCAGCTTCTGCAGCGAGTTGAACGTCGAGCCCTCTTTGCCCTTCGCATCTGGATTGTACAGGTACATGCGGTTGTCGTCGCGCGGCAACGACAACGAGAATACGTGCGCCCTAGGCGGAAATTTTACTGGAGTCGGCATGGGCGGTGGTGAATCCACCCCGGCGTCGCTGCTCGACTCCTCACCCAAGTCCTGCTGCGGAGTCCACGTCGGCCTCGTCGCCGGTGTCTTCAGTCTGTTGGTAGTGCTCACGTCCAGAGAGTCGTCATTAGCCGCGCCAGCGTCACCGGATATTCCAGAGTCGCCCGACTTGTCATGCGAGCTTCGTGGACCGAGAGCGATCAGCGGCGGGGGTGGCCTCGACAGACGTTCGATGCGCTCCTCGAACATCACCTGACAGCAAACGTGTTTCTTAACACGTTTAATATCATGGTGGTCATCGGTAACCATTATGATATATTGCCGCGTCTCATTAAGTCGCGCATAAGATATAATCTCTTTTCTCCCTTTGTTATTTTGTTTGGCGCAATTCTGCATAGTTTCCAGCAGACGTTATAAATATTATATGTAAGACGCATTGTTATAAACGTGTATTTAGATATAGCAAACCAATTAGATATCATAAATAAAAAAGAAACAAATTCCCGTAAACAGCATTGCGCAAATGAACCAATCAATGCATTTTTCGATCTTCAAAGATCGAAAAGATACTCTTCGCGCACTTACCGGGATTTCCTCGCTCGCTGTGCTCATGGTTGGTCCAGGTGCCTCCAGCGCCGACAACAATCTCCACGCTGCCGACGGTGAAAATCGCGGGATCTCCAGTTGCTTCTTCGGCAGCGTGGGTCGCAATTTCAACGAGATATCCTCCATGCCGCTTTTCCCCTAAAAATCGCGAGTATTCCCTCCAGCGAAACCAGGACTTTGCTTTCATTCTTTCCTTCCTGTTTTCTCTCGAACGAGTCGCAGCCGAGCGACAGTACTTTCATTATCGCTCCGAGCGAATTTTTACTCTTTTCGCGTGAGATATCCGATACATTGATTAACAAAAATATAAATAAAAAAAGAAAGAAAAGGAACATATTACTCACATCATCCGTGTAATCAAGCATGCATTCGTTCGATCCGTTAATTTCTCTGGCTTGCAACCTAGCTTGAATCTGCTCCATCTGCTGGTCCACGCAATTCCGCGGCTCGTTCGACAGTGCGTCGTCCATACCGAAGTAGAAGGTCTTCGGCGCGGACTTCTCCGATGATGGCAATCTGGGGAACGATCGAGAACGACATCTCAGACTCTGACGCGGTGATTAGCAGACGAACGGGCGAGCGAGCGCGCTAATTACTCATGTCGCTTATCGTCGTCGCGACGCGCCGTCGTCGAGGCGAAGGGTAATCGCTTACCCGCAACCCGCGACGCACGCATCCACCGCTCATTGATAAGGCGAGATAATTAACAGAATCGCGCATCCGCTCGCACGTGAGATAACAAATCGACCCGCGAAGAAAGACGAAGGGAGCGACTTACACGTGCCAATTTTTCTCGCGCGCTTCCTTGGCTTCTGCCTTCCTCGCAAGCTTCTCTTTGGATTTTGCGTCCCTCTTCTCCGTCGCGGGAACTGGTTCGGGCCACCTCCTCTCGTCCGCCGCGCCATCAGTATTCCTAGCGTCGCTCTTCCGCCATCTACGATCTGAATTCTCCTTTTCTCTCTCTTTGGCCTCCGTGCGCTCGGGCGTGCTCTCCCTACCGGAACCTTGGCCGCGAGGATCCGAGGAGGAGGATACCCTGTCCCTGCCGGAGACCTTGATCGCCGGGCTCTCTGATCTGCTTCTTCCCGGATCCATCGTCTGCTCGTACTTCCGAGTCCTTGCCACGCTCTTCGCCCGCTGATAGTCCTCCATGAGCTCCCGCCGCCCTTTCTCCGACGGGAAGGACCTCTCGCCGACCGCGGGATGTCTCGCAGCGTCCAAGTGATCCTTCGCGCCTTTTCGTTCCCGCGGGTTATCCCGGTGCAGCGGCGCGGACGACTCCTCAAGCGTCGTCGATTTCTCAACTAGTCGTCTCTTACCGCCCGAGCCCGTTTCCGCTTGCCTCTCCTCCAGGTAATCCTTGGTAATCCTCGCGGGATGGTCACGCGTGTTGCCCTTGCGCTCTTCGTAAATGCTCGTTTCGGATCGAGCACAACGCTCGATCAACCGCCTCTCTTCGACCATCCTGTCCTCGATCATCACGCGCTGCTCCTCGGGAGATCCCTCCTCGTTCCTCGCCGACCGCTTCTCCGGCCTCTTCGACTCCTCGACCTTCGGCTCCTTGGCGCATCGATCGGCGTCACTCGTGCGCTCCAGGGAGGCGACCTTCGCCGAGTCCACGGACGACCTCCCGCCGCAGTTAAGCTTGTTGCGTACCTTCCTGGCGACCTGCATCAGCTCCGCCTGGAACTCTGGGCTGCTCATGCTCCTCTGCAACGTGTTCTTCCCGTCGAGGACCCGCGAGCGCCTCTGCTCTTCGCGGCACCACCGCTCCTGCTGATGGTGGTTGTTCTGGTTGCGCCAGGCGAGTCTGTTCTCCTTGTTGTGTCCGGCGCGACCGTCTTCGCCGCCCCGCCACCTCCGATCGTGTTCTGGACCATTGATGTTTTCGCAACGTTCCACGTTCGCTTGCGAAGACAACGCGGACGAAGAGAGCCAGTTGACCTGCGCCCTCTTCGTTTCTGCACGCGTCTTGAAGAGACGCGACCGCCTTGGCGGCTGCGGCTGGACCTCCTCGTCGCGGCAGCCACCTGGCCGATCCTGACTGGATTCCGTGTATCTGTCAGGTGAGACTCTTACATCGGGACGCGGTATCGACGCCGCGCGTCGGTCAATCGACAAGATAGAATAGAAGTACAAGTTTTGTACGTACATATAACGAACAGAAATATCCAGAATAAAAAAAAGATAGAAAAATTTCGCTATGTTTTCATATAAAATTAAGGAATACAAGAAAGTGTGTCAAAGCACGAAGGTCAGCTAAAAAGTTCAGTTCGATCTTTTTGCGAAGATAACTAATAAGAAATAGAACTAATAAATAGAAAAAATGGGGTAATAACATAAAGGCAGAAGAAAAAGAGAAACGAGAAGATAAATAATTAAAAAATTATTCACATCATAACGGAAATCGGGATACTTCGAAGATGTGGCTATTTAATTAAAGGAGTTCGTCATAGTGGAAAACCCATTAGATTGTGAACGACTAAAATGAAAATTAAATTGAAATCAAGTCAAAATTTCCACATGATGTTCTCTTGCTGTACTGTACTGCATGATTATGCAACGTCATTAGAGCCGGACTTTTTAACTGACTTAACTACTTCGACTTGTCTCGAGAAGCGTGGGCGGTATCATTTACTATCGCCGGAGTCTCTCTACCTGTAGGAGTCCGGAGATGAGCCGTCCACGAGGCCGTTCGACGGCGGCGCCGGCGCCTTGTACTTCTTCTTGCCCTTGTAGCGGCTCTCCCGCTCCCTAGAGTCCCTCTCGGGATAATGTCCGCTTCCGCAGTGCCGGTGCTGTTCCATCGCGTGCTGCTTCCCGTTGCAGCGCGCCTCTCGCTCCATGGGCGAGTACCGCAGATCAGGCTCGCTGCCGAACCTCTTGAGCTCTTGCATCTCGTTCTCCATGCAACACGACTCGTTCCGGTGATGGCAGCAACGGTGCTGTTCGAGCCTGCGGCCGCGCGACGCGCCGATGTTGGACGCCGAGGTGCTGCGACTGCGGAATATTCCCTGCTGACAGGCGAAAGGACACGCTCTGAGGATAATGGAGTGCTCCATGGGAAAGAGCGCTGCATCCCGATAACGCGGCGTTCTCGCGACCGTAGAGTTCTGTATCGTCCGCAACGAATTTTCCCCAACCAAAAGCAGAATCTTGAGCAAACTGTTTCTCTATCGTGCTTAATTGTATGAATTTTCTCCATCTTAAGGTCTTTAAACATCTTTCTCAATTAGGCAATCCTTTTAAGTATTCTTACAATTGCGACTGGCGTATCGTCCGCAATTAGAAGTGAAAACTACATCAAATTGTTTTATCCCTGTCTCTGTCGCATTTAATATATGAATTTTTTTCTCAACGTCTTTAATAATCTTCTGACGTCTTAGAAAACCGTTCTAAATGCCTTTTCTGCACCTCGAGCACAAGTAACAAGTATTTATACCTGACTTTCATAAGAAAAATTCATTAGTGAATGTACCGTGTTAATCGGAACAACGCGCGCGTAACGGGTTAAAGACACTTATTCTCTGGGCGGTTACGTAAATCCGGTAAGTGGATGAAGTGTGTTACATTTATTCCTAGGAACATTGTTGATTTGCAAAGCGTGCGCACGGCTTGCCCCCGACGCACATAATAAATATCACGGAACACGGACTACCGTGACAAAGCGAGCGGATGAGAAACCGGGGTCTTTGTGCGATCGGGTGCACAAAGCGCTCGATGAAGGCCGCGTGATACATTTTGTGAATTTGCGGTAAAAAGTCCTCCTATGGAATACTCTCTTAACCGGGTTACTACGAAACGCATTGGCGCCCGCCCAAAAGACACGCGCGAATTCTGTACGCGCATTATCCGCGCGAGAATTCCAAATGACGAAGAACGCGACTCTCATGCACACATCGAACGAGGTCTTTTCCGGCCACGAAACAAGAATATCAAACCGGGACAGATCGAGATAAAAAGATACTGTCAATAATTATTCTGAGACTCTTAGGTTTCCAGCCGCGAAAAGAACTACCAGACCGGTGAGAATCAATGTTGGGCTGATCGTTGCAAGTATTTTATCTTTAGCGGAATTCTTTTATAAATAGCCTATCCTTCTACGAAGATTGTTTTAAAAACAAGAAGAAAATATTCTAAGCACAAAATTATTGAAATTAAAGAAATTTTATCTTTTATCTACAAGTCCTATTTTTTAATAGAAATTCCCTTTAGTAAGAGGAATCCCCTTTAGTAAGAGGAAATTCCTTTTAGTAAGATGCATTCTGCATCACACATATATATTCCTCTTGGTATATTGCCCTTTTAGTTTCTTAACCTTTAGACTGCCGGGAAAGGCACTTTTGTGATTCTTGAATTCGGGTTAAAATACTACTATTTTTAGTGGTATTTTAAATACTAAATGTATTAAACATATATGTGTGTATGTAGCCTACACAATGCGTGTTTCTCCAGTGCCCACTTTGTGTTTGTTCGCACTTACGTCGCCGAAACATATGCACTAATTGTAATGCTCCATTATGCATAACGCCCTGCTTTGAAAATTATCATTCGAAAAAATTTTATCATAATTACGGAAAAAAGTCAACATAAAAAAAACCACAAAATGTATAAAAAATATAAATATTGAAAAATATTAAAAAAATAAAAATCAAATAAAAATATAAAAAATAAAAAAATTATAAACAAGCAAAAAAGTAAAAAAATACAAAAATTAAACATTAAAAAACAAAACAAAAAAGACTGCATGAATCTATATGTTTATATTTATTTATATTGTCAATGTTGTACTTAGGGCTCGGAATTTCATAATTCTATGCTCAGAATTGGAATCAGCGATACCAAAAACTTCCAAATACATTATTTTTGAGAAAATAAAAATTTTTTATATTTGATCGTGCGTTCCCTGCCGTGAAAGCCACTTTTGTAGCTCTGCACAAATCTCAAAATTTTGCGCAATATGTATGTTACTTACATAGAAAAATTTTTGAGAAAAAAAAACTACTTTTTTAATGAAAAAATGTCGGCAGCCTAAAGGTTAAAAGAATCCTCCTTCGCTCGTTGCGAGGCACATTACGGTTGCGATCGTCACCGCGTCGGCGATAACATCGAGAATTCGCACTGAGCGAAATTTCCGCGCATTTCGGCCGCAGGCAAGTGCAGCGGAACGAGCGGCGCTCGTTCGCGCGCTTCTCGCGCTCTCGGCTTGGCACGCCACATCATCAGCGCGACTCGAAAAGCCGCCGCCGCGAATCCTTACCTTATTAAGGTCGTGCGGAAGCGTGAGGGCCGGCGGCCTGCGGCCGCTTATGGTTCCCCCGTTGTGAATGATGCTTCCATTATTGGTGGCGCGCAGCCGCTGATTGGGCGGCTCCGGCAGGACCTTGTGTCCCGACTGCTGAGGATGATGCCTAGCCAGCTCCCGGGGGAACGACTGTGTCCACCCGCGTCCAATCTCGTGCGACGGCCCGTTGGACGCGCAATATTGATGGGAGCTGCTGCTGTTGTTGCCCATTTCTATGCCGACCTGGCGTCTCTATGGTGTGCACGATTCGCCATTCATCTTGCATCTGGAAGGGATCAGAAAAGAGGGACCAATTATCTAACGTGTTCGCCTGAGACCGCGTCCGAGGATACGGCGAGATCTAATTGGATCCGGCAGGCAGCCTTGAACGCGCGACCAGAGTCGTGATTTTTTGGGAAGCGACGGCAAATCGCGTCAAGTGCAGCTAAGCGATAATCGAAATCGGCTTGAAGAGCATTGTTGGAAGAGAAGAATAAAACGAGGATCGCGAGTGACACGGGAACTGTTCTTAACAACGTGTTTTCTGCTTGTGCAAAGTGAAAAGCAGACGAGATGAAATGTAAAAAAGAAACATAGAATGCATTATATGCGAAGAAAATATAGTAATAAAATTTAAATTGAAAATATATTCGTCTTTAGAATATATCTTATAAACCTGGAACAAAACCTATACTGTACACTAAGAAAAAATGTTTATAACTATAATTACGTAATGAAATAATTATTATAAATTATAATCAAAAAATTACTTTTTTATTAAATTCAACTACAATGTTAGTGATAATAACCTTGTTTACATGTTACTACTACCATTTTCGAATTAGAACAACTCAAAGATATTGACGCCAAAACCAACTATAATTTTAGTTAGATTAGCTATTTTTTCATTTTGTATGAAATTGTGTGTAGTATATATATAGAAAATTCTTATAAAAACAGTAAATTGACGATCTATCAAATATAAGTTATAGAAATTATTCAAGCAATTAAAATAATTTTGTAGCAAAGTGTCAAATGTGTGTAACACATACACACACACATACATTTTTTAACAAATATATAATTTTGCGGTAATAGTCTTGTGTGTGGTCCAAGATTACAAAAATTTGTAATTTTTACTACAACATTTCCTCCGTATATATAATGTTAGGGATACCAGCATTAAATACCCAAAAGAATGATCGGGGTGGATAGGGAGCCAATTAAGACGGTCAGTCTGCAAACCTGTTCTAATTTCCCTTAAATCGCCCGCATAAAAAATACTCTCGTATATTAATTTACTGGCGCTTTGCATGAAACGATTAAGGGGCTATAATTAAACGTTAATGAGAGGGATCAATTTGCAAACACGTCGCCGAGCTTAAATCCCTCCCCGATAAGATTACCTTTGCATAATAACTCGCGGTCGCATTAGCCCTCGATACATATAATTAATATTTTCTCCGCGATCGGCACATTTTACGGGCCAGCGCCATGCGCGTGCATCTCATTAGTGAAGAATTATTCGGCTGAATGTGAATTCTGAGGAGCCGCCCGGCTCCCTTATTCGCACGCTCGCTACCGATGTCACGATCAAAGGATGCTCCACTAACGAGTCTTAATTCGCGATTCGACACGCATCGAGTCGCTCCGCGATTCACTCTCTCGTGGAAAACACAATTATCACACATGCACACATACACACACACACGCGCGTACAACGCATGGATCAACGACGTGCGCCTCATTCACGATGCGCTTTAGCGAGTCGCGCTCGTTAATAAAATTGAAAAGAAAAAAAGATACCGTTGCCCAATAACTCTCCAACACTTTGTGCCGAGCGAAGGACGACGGTTCGCGAGGCCATTGATAAACTACGTGGACTGCGGGCCTCCGAGGAGCAGAGGGATGGAAAAAGAGTAGGGTAAACGTACGCGCGCTGGCCGAACGATCCGGGCAGGCCGGTTATCTTACAGTTAGACGTGGCTTAACCTCGTGTCAGTCGTGTCAGGACGCGGCGAGAGGAAGAGAGAGAGAAACAGAGAGAAAGACAGAGAGAAAGAAGGAGAGGGGGGGAGAGAGAGGAATGGTTCGAGATGCGTCTTTCTAAAGTAAGTTCTTCCCCATTCACCGGTACAGGAGCAGGTGCCCAACCTGCACACGCGACCCGTCGATCGAGCGACCGGTAGTACCGCTAACCTGGGATGAGTAAGAGCAGCGCGAAAAGCGCCGAAGAAAAGTCGGGACGACGAGTCGTTAAGGTAAACGACGCAAAACGAGTAAGGCGGCTCTTATTAATGTATCTAGCATTCAACGGTATAGAGAAGCGATAGCGTGGAAAACTGGTTTCCCTGCGTGTATCTACCTACCCCCTCTCCTTCTCTCTCTCTCTCTCTCTCTCTCTCTCTCTCTCTCTCTCTCTCTCTCTCTCTCTCTCTC
>NW_022639476.1:1893015-1912890 GCF_010583005.1 Odontomachus brunneus
CTCTCTCTCTCTCTCTCTCTCTCTCTCTCTCTCTCTCTCTCTCTCTCTCTCTCTCTCTCTCTGTCCCCGTCGCTCTTTCGCTCTTTCTCCCGATCGCAAATCGAAAATAAAGCATCGCGAGCGAATTGTCGCGCTTGCACAGGTTTAGTATTCGCGAAAAATTCGGATTGAGATATTGCACTCGCGGTCTTGCTTTCGAGAGGCGGATCGCGCTCTCTCGGCGAACGACGTCCAAGGTACCAAGGACGACAATCCCGAATGGCATCTTTGATGTTGGCTGACAAAATGCGAAAATTTATTCATCCTTCAAGACTTAATGTATATAATTGTGTGCGCTCAATCTGGGTCCTTCCCAGAATTTTCGTATTAGCCATAATACCATCGATTCATTTACTATCGATCCGAAGCTATATTCTTCGTCCCATGTGAATCTTCCGATGAAGAAATCAATATGACAATCGTGTGCAGAACAAAATCGTCGAAGCTGGAAAATGTGTGCAAAATTTTTCACAAAAAGAAGTAACCGTTTTACCCACTGAACATAACCGCATACTTTTAGACAATTGTACTTCTCGGCAGTCAATTTTATTCGAGACATAAAGCTCACAGGATTTTATCGCGAGAGCATTTTTCAAAATTACTCTACACTGAGAACAATTTCTGGTAATAATTATCCAGCTTGTGTTATAATTACTACATTCAGTGAAATAGTATCAACTAAATATAAGAGGTGAATATTACTATATGAAAGTTAATGTTACTAACAATTTTGTAATTATTACCAAACATTTGATAACATTTACCATATTGGTTACTGTTTACCAAATGGTATGGTAAAACGCATTTGGTAAGTATTACCAAACTTTTTTTTTCAGTGTATAAAGAAAAACACTTGACTCGAACGAGATCGATGGCTGGGCCTCAAAGGGTTAAAACAGATCAATGCACGAGCGACTGATGAATATGAGGTGCAAAATGCATTCTCACGTTTAAGTACATCGTGTCCATTTGCGTGCGCCAGGACGACGGAGCCTAAACATTGGCGCAGAAATGTTTCACTTCCGCACGCGGCGGTGAAACGTTCCTGCGGGGACCGGATTGATCGATATCACGGGACCGGATCAGGAGGACAAAAAACGTGTTTCTCACAGTTTCACCTGTGTACTTTTGAAATTCACGTTTCACGCGAGAAGGTGTATCAAACGAGCCCGGCGACAAAGAGTCGTCCACGACGGCGCGTCGATTTTCTCGGCTCCCCATCGGGCGAATCGCGAAGGAAAAGCCCGGCGATAACACCTGGCGATACCCGGCCGGCTCGCTCGGCGTCATCGTCGGCTCTGCGGTGGAATCGCGCGCGATTGTCGTGCCGCGGCGAGAGAGGCTTCTCCGGGGCACAAAGTGGCAAGTGATGCATGACGGATGGCGGCGGTTATGATAACTCGAGCGTAGGGAGAACGTGGGGAGGCGAGGCAAGGCAGAAGGGAGTAACAGCAGGAGGAGGAAGAAGAGGAGAAGGAGGAGGAGGTGAAGGAAGGAGGAGAGCAAGGGGCGACGAAGCGCGAAGGGACCCGCGGGGAGAGAACGCGGGGAAGGCAGCAGAAGGAAGAGCAGGAGGAGAAGGAGGAGAGCAGAGGGGCAGGGAGGAGGACGTTTGCCCCCTCGCGATGATCATCGCCGAGAGTCATCGAACTTGGAAGGATAGGAAGAACGATTCTCCGTCTGCCGTCTCTCGTTCGCGATAGTTCGCTCGCTCGCTCGCTCACTCGCCTAGGATGTAGGATAGAGAATAGAGGCAGAGGCAGCCGCGGCTATCGAGAAACTCGAATCGGACCCGGGCTGTATTCCCGGGCGATATACATACGCCCACGTGTCGCGATTGTCGGCACAAATCATGCGCTTCCTGCTGCAACGCGCGTCTCGGCAAAAACGCGAGCGCAAGCCGACAATCCGATCGGATCGCGCGACGTGCTGGGTGGGTTCGTTTCGTTCTTTCTTTCTTATTTTCTTTCTTTTTTCGCGGTCATTTATTTATGACACGAGGCAAGACGGCAGGGACGATGCGTCTGCCTCCCCGTGCGAGATTTATGCCGGGATTTGTCGAGCGAGCGAGCGAAGCATCGCCTGGAACACCGCGAGGTTCTCCCTCGCGAGCGGAACCGCGCTCTCGCGACCTCTCTCATTAAAGATTGGCTCCGCGCTCGTTCCGCCGTTACGGAAGTATCATTCGCCGCATGCTGCGCATTTGGATCGGCTATTCGAGCAATCCAGAGACGCGAGAGACTAGGATAAAGCCCGGCAGCTCGCCGGGATCGATGAATCGAGCCGTGGGTCGTTATTATATCGCCAGCTCTCTTCTCTCGCGAGATGAAGGTGTCCACGTGTCTCCTCTTCGAGTTGTCCCTGCTCTGCCTGTGTCTGTCCTTCCAGGACCGCGCAATTTCAGTTACCGAGAACGCTTGATACCAATAATTGGACCCAAGTGTGCAGGTGCGATTTTTCTCGGTTAAATGCAGCATTGAGCAGAATCGAACGCTTGCGAGTCGTGTGACTTCTTGAAGGATGCATCTCGAGGCTGGACAGAAACCTTTCGAGCGGGATCGGCACAGCGATACAGGCGCTTGTTCCGTCATCCGCAGCAACGTTCCACCCTGTATAATCGCGTGGCCGGTCTTCCGACAGCAACGTCCTACCTTGTAGAACCGCGACGGCTCTCGCGGCGGCTCGTAAAGAACAAAATGCCAATCCAATTTCCCGGAAGGTCTCACTCAGGCCAGTCTCTCTCTCTCTCTCTCTCTCTCTCTCTCTCCCTCTCCTTCTCCCCCCTCTCCTTCTCTTACTCTGCCTTTCCATCTCTCTCTTACTCTCCGTCTTCCTCTCGATCGGTTAAGGAGCCCGCTCTTCCTCCGCTTGGGGATCTCGCGGGGAGACATTCCGCCACGCGAGAACGCCCGCTGGAATTTAACCGTTGCGCCCTCGGGCTCGGGAGGGACAACCGGTACCGGCTGAAGAGCACGCTGTGCGAAACAACGAGAGCTTATTCCGGTAATAAAAGCCGGTCTAAGTGCCCGAAACGCGTCGTCCGTGTCCCCCAGAGTGGTTGATCAACGCGCGACAAATCTCTGCTGAATCGTCGTTGCCCCAAAAATGTGTCGGACATCGCGAATAGATGAATAATAGGGGAGACCGAGTCGGTCACACGTTTCTCGTTTATGTATCTATTATATAAGGGAGACAGAAAAATAATAACAATAAAAATAACAATATTAAAGAGTATAAAAACAATATAACATCATGGAAAACACTTACAATGAACTGCAATTTCGTAAGAGAACATGTCCAAAACGTTTCTTTTACAGCATCAGTAAGAACATGGACACATGTCTAATTCGGAACACATTATTATTTTCTTGGTCTTTGAATATTTAAACTCTCAATCTAAAATATACACGTTCTATGTCGAATATTTTAATGTTCGTACGTAAAGGCGAAAACTACAAAAATTTTCAAGATTAAATGTGTGTTCGAGAGATACAAAAGGTGAAGAATAATATACAAAATCTCCTTAGGCAACAACGTTTTTTTTCTTTCGAATATATATATAAAGACTCTCCGTAAAAACAATCTAACATGAAGGGAGCACAGTCTGTAAGAGCCTAATTGCGATTCTCCGGTGCGATTGCCAAACAGAATAATTCACGAGAGGAGTAATTCTCGTTGCTTGAAACCACAATTCCGCATCTGATTTGTTTCAAACGTATGTTTACGCCTATTCATTTACGTACTCATCTATTATTAGACAAGACATTAAATATCAACTTAATAGCTGTTGCTTCGCCTTTGGGTCGCTTCCGTCGCGTAACGCCCGTCGCTATTTAGTATCTTCGTATGTTAAAGCGTCCAATAAAGTAACATTAACATTATCCTCCCGTGAGTTATACCATCTCTTAGACTCTCACAGTACTCTCGTCATGTTGGATTGCTTTCCCTTCTTTCGGCAAGAGCAGCGTTCGAGCGCGCGAGCACTCGCGAGTGCTCGCGAACGACACCGTAACCCTCGCGTGCGTTTCATATCGGACTCTCGTGGCCGGTATTGATTCAGCGAGCCAGGTGATGGCGAAACGCGTCTTCTCCTCACGGCGCGGCTTCGCGAAAAATCGCGATGTTCGCCGCGTGCGCGTCGGTGGGAAACAAAGGCGCTCGTGTACCCACGGCTTACCCCGTCTGAATCCACCGCGGCGGCCGAACACAATGGCGTGTTCCAACTTTCACATTTTGCTCGAAAGTAATAACGTTACGACGCGGCGCGGCGCGGCGCGGCGTGGCGCACCGCACCGCACCGGGCCGCGCGTGGAAATCCTGCGGCGCGCCGCTACCACGACCGGTCGCGGCAACCTGCCCGCTGCCCGCAGATATTATCTCACCCCCGATCTACCATATATCAGCGCGCGCGCGCGCGCGCGGCTCGGCTCGGCTCGCGAACAGCGTCCCGTCTAGCTCGGCTAGATCCGCGGGTCGATCGTGGTAATAATGATCGGATGGAACGCACAATGGGCGCGCACACGCGGGCGAAAACGCTGGCCTCGCGCCAGCGAGAGAGCCGCGCACCGAGTCGACTTTCGACTCGGCTGACCCCTGACCTGCGCACCCTCGGCGAAACCGGTATACGCGAGTGAGCATCCCTCGATTTACGCCGCGCCGGCGTATTTTTTCCGGCGGATTCCGCGGCGCGGCGCGAGTGACGCTGAAACGCGGATAAGTGAGGAAGTCTGTCGGAGGAAGGGGGAGATCCGCGCCAAGGGTTACGGTCGCGGTCCAGGAGACTCGTATCGTAAGGGATAATTCTTCAAAACTTGAACAAGTGTTGCGGAATCGCGAACGCCGCCGCGGTGTTAACCGCGCGGTCACGACGGGACTCGCGAATTTCCCAATGGAACGTCGCGCTTTCGCGCCGTAAGCTGCTAATTTTCCTCCCGCGATCATTAACGAGCCTCGCGCCCGCTCGCTCTTCCGTGACTCCTGTCGGAGCGAGCGCGCGCGAAACACGAGACGAGCGGGGCTAACTCACGGGCTGGACTTTTCGTACGTACCGCGGCAGTAGATAGCGAACGGCTCTTGTAACTCTCGCCGAGATAAATGCAGATTGTGCGAGTAGGTATACGTCTAGGCCTGTCTCGCAACTCTTGCTTAATTGACGCTGAGATCCTTCGGATGCCGTTCCCTCTCCTCGCGATTTCCTTGTCGGGCGCGGAGGAGGGAGTCCCCGAGGCCGAGCGGAAGGTAAAGCGAGAAAGAAGATCGCAGGATGAGGAGGAGGTAGGAAGAAAGGAGCGTGGAGTCGGCAGGAGGAGAAAGAAAGAGAGAGAGAGAGAGAGAACGAGGGAAGAAGGAAAAGAGGGAAAAGGAGAAAGGGAGACGGAAAAGCGGGAGAGAAGAGAGGAAGAGAAGGTAAAGAAGGGGAAGAACGAGAAGAGAGAACGAGAGAGCGAGGGAGAGGACGAGTTATTAAGCGGGCATAGGTGCGCGAGTAATATATCGCACGTGGTCATAGCTACTGTGAATCGGTATATATCGAGCAGTACTTTAGCTCATTAAAGAGCCCGGCACGGCCGCCACCGACTTGGGAGCTTTAATTAATCAGGAATCGTAAGGTTAGACCATCTGTCGGCGATAAGACGCGCAGGTGCCGTATACGCGCTCGCGATCGCGATCATCGTACTCGCCGTAATGCGCGCGAGATTACAGAGTGCGTCGGCCAAATAGGCGCAAAAGGCATCCGGTAATTACGGGCCTCCGAAGTATCCTCGGAAACGAAGATCGAGTGGCGCCCGTGAGGACACTCGGAATTCACCGAGCAGAAAGAGAGAGAGAGAGAGACGGACAGGGAGGAAGGGAGAAATTCACTGGCTGATTTAAATGCCGCCGAGGTTCTTATTGTCCGCAAAGACAGGACGGGACCACGCCTCGAAAGGAAACGGCATTCGGGAAAACGTCGTGTCCATTATTTAGAGAACTTCCCCCAGGTTCTCGTGTAACAACGTTGTTTTGTTTCCAAGCGGGATTCTCTCGGGACTTTAGAATTTATCTTTCAAATCTACTTTGAAAAAGTCTTTCTTCTTCTATCTTATCTTTTAGTCAAAATTGTTGTTTGTTCGCAAATAAATGAGCAGACAAAGAAACAAACAGGAAATTAAAAGAATATCAAAATTTTATCAAAAGAATCGAAGCAAACGTAATCCTAAAATTGAATTTGTTTGACTCGATTCGTTTCTACCGACCTTTCTTTCTCTTTTTATTTTGTCAAAACGATTATTCGCTTGCAAATAAATAAGCAAATAAAGAAGCAGACGAGAAATGAAAGGAATATTAAATTTTGATCACGAAAGAATGTCCACCAAACGCAATTCTAAAACTGAATTTGTTTGAGTCGACTCGTCTCGACCAATTTTTTTTTTTTCACAGTCTATACACAGGAAGATGGACTTTAACGAATTTTGTCTCGTCTCGCATACCGAATTCGGGGATCCAGGGTGCTCGCTTCGATGCTTGGCACGTTCGCCGAATCTCGTCACGTCGATCCCCCGGTATGCGTGCTCGTGATGCACGATCGCGTGTGCGATGATCATCGTGCAGGATCTCGTCGTGCACCCTTAATTAATCATTTGGCGTAACTTTGTCGTGTTGTACGAGTCGTAACGCGAGCGACAGCGACTAGTTAGAGCGCGCGCGCGCACGCTCGTACACCGAGCGTCGAAGCGCTTCGGGATCGTTTAATTACTGGCGGCGTGTTTGCATGCGAAATGCGTGTCCACGCATCCTGCGTTAGTAATTGCCGCTTTACGTGTCACGAGCCGGGAGGACGGCGTCGTGACTGGCCGTGGATGCCGCCTCCAGTAACGTCGATCCATTCCCGGGCCTTCCGGCCGCCCGGCGGGCGCATTTACGTCGCGCGTCTAATGCATGCAAACGATCGAGGATATATGAAAAAGTACCTTTCCGCCCGTTAACGTAATTCGCCCGCAATCTCGCGGTGTATCTTGCGCACCCTCGCGCTCGCCGCGGCTTTTGCAGTCTCTCCCTCGGAGGGAAGGTACGTGATCTCGGGAGAAACGCTTCCTAAATTGCGAATCGCCATCTCGCGGTTCGACTCGTCGTCCACCATAAAGTATCGATGTACGTTTGTGGTCTGATTCATTTAATCTTCCATCAGAGATAGAATTACTTCACGGAAAAAAATTCATTGCTGAAGCTAATCGCGGTTTGCTGAAAACCTATTTGTCGCTCAACTAAGAATCCGCGACCAGAAAAGAGCTGCCTACTTTTAAATATTCATAATTATTTAAATTTTAATTACCCATAAATTCTCTTGTTCCGTGAATCGCGTTATGCAGTTGGATCAATCAGTTGTTCAACTTCGTTAGATAACTACGCTTCAATTTCGTCAACTTTTCACTGTTAACTACAGTTTGTCGAATCCCAAAGATTGGTCCGGTTCAGTTCTTGTGCAACAGAATTGGCATAATTCTGAGGCTTGGTTCCTTTCACCCAATTTATATTTTTCTTTTCCCTTCGGCGCGTGTTCTCTTCGCAGGAGAGGGGGGAGATATCGGACAGCCGAGATTGCACGAAATTTAATTAATCGCGCAAAAATGGAGTGGCGGCGCGTCGCGTTTGATCCGGCTTGTCGAGGCCCAGTGAGAAGAAGAGGCACAAGAGGGTCAGGAGGAGGAGGAGGTGGTGGTAGAAGAAGTAGAGGGAAAAAAAAGAAGAGATTCGTCGGTGCGGATTCAGGTCGCGAACCTCGTGCGAAAAAGAAAGTCCTCCTCAGGGAACGTCGAGACCGGCGACTCGGTGAGAGTGGAACCGCGCGCGAGCGAGAGGAACCCCCTCGGGTCTCCCCCGGCCGTTTACTCCGCGACTCGAGATCGCGACTTGCGCGATGACCGAAATTTATACACGGGAGCTGGTGAATTCGCGACGCGCCTTAGACCGAAAGTAGGTGGACGACTCAACCCGCGGTTGGGTGCGTGCAAACCGCTGCGGGCGCATTCCGCTGTTGCGGCGTCGCGTCGTAGAAAGTCGTGGCGGCGACGACTGCGATCGGATTCGGATGAAAGTTTTGCACACCTTGCCCCGCGATTCGGCACCGCCCGCGGCGCTCTTATGCGCACCCGCGCGTCACGACACTCCCCGATCGTCGCCTTCGTCAGGTGGTCGCGAAATTGCAGCTTACACGAACCGGCTGTTCGAAAGATGATACACGACTGATCATAAGTCGAACGATGATACACGAGATATTTAAATCCTCACGCTTGGAGTCTAAGATCTATATCTACGTAGAGAAGACCGACCTTAAAATCTGTTATCATTAACTCCTTAAGTATGTCTGGAAAAGTTCCGTACACTGAAAAATTGATATTCTTGTTCTTAGGAAAATCCTCTAAAATAGGCACCAAGTGTAAAATATTCTAAACATAAGATTTATTCCCCTCGTTTTGAGAGAAAATTCTCTACACAGAAACAAATGTTTCTCAAAACAAGAGGAATAAATCTTATATGTAGAATATTTTATACTTGATGCCTATTTTAGAGGATTTTTCTAAAAACAAGAATATTAATTTTTCAGTGTAGTAAAATATTAAATTTCTTTCGATTCACTTGAACCAATGTATCTTTTTTTCATTCGCAACAGATACAAACGAAAATTACACATATTTTGTATGCCATTTTTCAAAATTCTTCCAAAAAAATAGCAATAAAGAAAAATTTAGATATGCCTGTTAAAAAGAAAAAAAGATTACCATTGAGGAGATTAATCTCCGTTGATTTGCACATGTATTTTCCTACAAGAATGATATATGTTTAATTTGAATTTCTGTCGTGGAGAGAAATCTGACGTCGAGAGGGTTACGCCATCGAATAAAGTCTGAGACAAAAAAGAAAAAAAATTGATTTAGAAATCACACGTGAGAATCTGTAGCTTTCATAATGAGCTGTTGCGAAAGAAAAAAGAAACGGTAGCAAGGCTGCCTGACGGTTGTCGAGTATTGACAGGTGAGATATCAAGCGGTGTCTGAAGCGTGACCGGTAATTAAAAATCGGCGTATTTAGAAGGAAACGGAGAGACGGCTCCAATTATCGAACGCGCCTCTTAACGACCGGCGATAAGCGTCACGGAAGGAGCGCGCGCGCGCGCGCGCCAATTAAAATAGATCGCTCGATCGCGAAATTCCGAGGTATCGCGTGCGAACGGGCGGATTACGTCCCTCGTAATTTTTTCCAACAAGGGGAAACGAGCCATATGGGTGGGGCTGAGATCGAATAGATATTCACAGGATGCCCCAAAAAGTGCTCTATCGCATTTTAATAGCACACTCCGCACGAAGAAAAAAGTTCGATCAGATAATCAAATGTCTGATAAGGCATAAACGAACCAGAAATTCCAGCTGATGTTTCTATTTCAGAAATCTGTTCACCTTAACAAGATTTCTAGTTAACAGGTTTCTGGTTACTTCAACCGGAATGGTTCGTTCACATTTCACCAGACATTTAGTTAATCTAACTGAATATTTTTTTCACATAACGTCGTGAGTTCTTACGAGAAAAGCTGCGAATATGTACGCATGTGGGAAGATGAGACAGAGGGAGAATAAGATCGACTCGTCCGATTCCTTCTTGCTCTCAGGAGAGAACAATATCAGCGCAACATCTCGATTCGTCAAGCGTTTCGATTGATTGTCGTCCGCTTCGAATTAGAACGCCAACGGCGCGTGCAAAAAACGCCGATAAGCTGGCACGGTCATTATCGATCCGTCGTACACGTGAAATGAATTTCTCTCGCGGACGAGTGCCGATCGAGCGCACGCTGCGCGCGATTAGAAATCTCGCGTAAAGCCCGATTCGCGCGTAACGATATTTCCGCCGCGTTTTCTAACGTTTAGCACTTGCAACACACTTGTCCGTGTGAGGATCGAGTCTGGGAAAGTCACGCACCGCGATACGGAAATCAAAGATCCGATTTAACGGAAGGAGATGTCTTAAGCTCGTAACGTTGACGCGGATTTATTCCCGCAACGATTGACTGATATGCGAATTCGATGTATGTGGAATAAAACACACTAGCTTCTAGTATAAATAAAGAGAACGAGAAATAGCATGAGGAAATCAATGACAAGAGTACCTAAGAGGGAAAATAAATAAAGTATAAATTATAAATCAAAGAAGGCAAATTTGTGCATTAGATGCAAGCGTGCCCTGATCACAATCAGCGATTGCGTCTTAGTTGCAATATTAAATAATTCGATTCATCACTGTATACGTTGATATTATCAATGCTAATTGTATGCATCGGGAAACGAATAATTAGACCGTGATCGCCGCGCGAATTCTTGTGAAGCGTGCAATACGAGCCGAACAGGAAGGAAGGGCGTTAGAATAAGAAAACTTGACGCACGCCTATGCACCAAATTTCACAAAGTCCTCATTCCCACAGCGTCATTTGAAACTTTCGGTCAGGCGTATCATATATGAAATATTGATGGGTCATTATTATTAATTATTCGAGAAATCGGCAATTCCTAGAATATTCACATGAAAAAGAAAGTTTAATTCAATTAATGAAAAGTCTAATGAGATATGAACGGACCAGAAATTCCAGCCAAAGTTATCAGAATTCTGGTTCATTCATATTTCATCAGATATTTGGTAGAGTCGAAATTTAAGTCCTATTTTGGACTATCTGAACTTTCTAACATCTGTATATTCTGAAGAATCGGCGTAACATGGAAATCCCTAAATGGCAGGAAACGTATAAAATGTCACTTGTATGTTCTAAAGAAAGCCCTTGAACAAAGTTAGTAGGTTAAATAAAATCAAAAAGACAAGAGTATTAAAGCACGCGTTAAATGGAATATTGAGATCGAGAGAATAGGATCAAAATTTCGATTCGGAAATCCAACCAAAATTTACTATACACGGAAAAAAATGTTTGGTTGAATTAACCAAATACCTAGTCGAATATGAACGATCCAGAAATTCCTATTGAAGTAGGCCGAATTCTGTTTAAGTCAACCAAAAATCTTGTTAACTTCGGGTTAACAGAATTCGGGTTACTTCAATCGGAATTTCTGGATCATTCATATTCGCCCAGATATTTGGTTAATTCAACCAAACCTTTTTTTTTCGTGTACAACTGTTATGAACGAATATTTTATATATTAGGTGAGCAAAAAAGTTCTGAGCTTTAGATTTCATACAACCGAAACAACAATTTAAATTTTATTTATCTTCCCGTCCTTTTGCGGTTTTAAAACGTTGACATTTTGCCTTCTAAATGCCATGCGGTTTGGCGTTTGATGCACTTAATCTCAAAAATCAGTAGTGTTTACGATGGCAATAACAAAAGAGCATATTCGATTTTCCATCCATTTCGCGTTTTATCTGAAGAAAAATGCTGCTGAAGCCACTGAAATGATTTGTGCTGAACAACAATTGACCAATTTGAGCGATGCATTAGAAGAAAAGAGGTTATTTACTGGCCAACGAAGTCGTAAAGTGATCCTGCTTCATGACAATGCCCGACCACATGTTGCGAAAGCGACTCAGGACCATATCTTTGCGTTAGGCTGAGAACTTCTCCCGCACGCGGCGCATAGCCCAGACATGGCGTCTTCCGATTACTACCTATTCCGGTCGCTGCAGCATCACTTGGCTGATACACATTTCGTGAGATTTGAAGAGATACGAAAATGCATTGATGACTTTATCGCTTCGAAGCCGGTGAGCTTCTAACGTCAAGGAATTCGCAAGCTACTCGAAAGATGGCAAAAGGTCATTGATGCAAACGGGGAATATTTCGCTGATTAATATTTTTTGAATAAAGATTGAATTTTGCAAAAAAATTTTTTGTTTTTGAATAAAGATTGAATTTTGCAAAAAAAGTTCAGAACTTTTTGCTCACCTAAAATGATGCGCCTGAGAGAAAATTTCTGAAATGTCACTATGCTAAGGAATGCTCTCGTGAAGCTTAGTGTACTGTGATCTGACGGGAATTCTCATGGAGATATGTATAAAGGTATATTTGACCGGGCCGTAACTAGAGCGTGAATGGAGCATGATCATCCATACGGTGAGTCAAGCCGCTGGAGTTTCGCGTTGGGCGTCGTCACGCAAGGAAAATCTCGCGCGACGCATCCGTTAGAAGACACGTTAGAAATATCGTTCCGCCCGAGCCGCCGGGTTTAAGCGATCGGGTTTTATTGCGTGCCATGCGTGCCGATAGCCAGCTCGCATGTAGCTCGCTATAGCTCTCGTAATCTCGACGGAGAGCAACGCTACGACCATGACTCCTGCGACAATCGGTCCCGCGAGACGGCTGTGGATCTCGCGCGATTTCGCCCCGCGAAACATTTCTTTTGGGTGTCATGTAAAATATAAATAGAGAAAT
This sequence comes from Odontomachus brunneus, assembly GCF_010583005.1. NCBI lineage: Eukaryota > Metazoa > Arthropoda > Insecta > Hymenoptera > Formicidae > Odontomachus > Odontomachus brunneus. The sequence continues at coordinate 1,905,458 of NW_022639476.1, forward strand.
ATTAACTTACACATACGAACGAGACTCTCGTCGATCCTTAAGCGGACGTTATATCCTAAGGCTAATTTGCCTACGGATTTTGCGAGATAATTTACTAGTTAATCTCCGCGAGTACCGCGCTCCCCCTTATCGGCGTTAATTTCTAATTACCAATACGCAATCTCAGAGCGATCTTAATGCGTAGTACGATGCGGCCTTGATGAGTGCTGGCGCGATAGCGAGGCGGAATATTAATAATCACGCGTATCGATAGCGTCAGTCGCCAGCGGGAGAAATCGGGTCAGCTGGAATCAATTAAATAATTCTTTAATTAATTTTTCACCCGTGGACATGCGGTCACGATTTCACTTCCTCGACGATAACGGAGCAGCAATTCCGGATATCCGCCGCGAACGATGCGATAACGATACAGGAGCGAGTGTATGAGAGAGAGTGCGAATTTTTCCTTGTACATTTCTTCCTTTCTTTTTGGCACGAGATTGCTCATACGCGATTTTCTTCCGAAAGAAAGGATATTTGCATGGAAAGAAAATTGTAGTATTTTTTTCATATAAATTCTTTTCAATTTCGTTACGTTTTTAGTAGTCCAAAAATGGACTATCGGTAAAGTCTAAGGTCTTGCTAAGAAACATGGTAAATTTTGCTGGAAACATTTCGCCAGAGAGAGAAACATATACTGAAAGAAAAATGTTTGGTATTTGTAACTATAATCAGAGAAATATAGAGAATATAGAGAAATAATTATTATAAATTATGGTCAAGATAACCATTTTTTAGTCAGTTATATTATAATTTTAGTGATAATAATCTTATATGCATGTTACTACTATTATTATCGTGTTGGAACTACCAAAAAATATAGTTGGTAATAATTAAACTTCAACTATATTTGTTGGTCGTTCCAACACGATAATAGTAGTAGTAGCATGCATATAAGATTATTATCACTAAAATTATAGTATAACTGACTAAAAAATAGTTATCTTGATCATAATTTATAGTAATTATTTCTCTATATGATCTATAGTTGTAAATACCAAACATTTTTCTCTCAGTGTAGCAAGAATTTTAAGAGCCCATTTAAATTTCTAGAAACATAAGTAGCACATGAAATGAAAAGATAGTGAATTACTAATGTTTATTATTTGCTAGCATATTATTCGATTATTATGTTTCTCGATTACAAGATCCTATATAGTAATTAGTATAACAAATTACTATGTAGTAATATTGTAATGTACCTATATACATAGTTATTTTTTCTATAAAATTCTCTCTATGTAAGAAATATAAAATATTTATACGATAGATATTAATAACACATTTACTTATATATACACTGTTAGAAAACTCCGTATTAAATTTAATAACTGGGATGTGAAGTTTTTTTATATAACTATGTTATAAAAAGTAATAGTAAAATCAATATTATATTTAATAACACATAGTTGTGACAAATCATAATTAGAATTAAAGGAGAACCGATGAAGAGACTTTTGGATAGCTCCGTTGAAATTTCGATAAAGGCCACGATGCTTTGGAAGCTGAATCTTTTAGGCCACGTGACCGAAATAGTCTCGTATTTATGATATATTAGAAAAATTATTCTAACATATAATCTGTTATGATGTTTCATAATTTAATATGGAATTTAATAAGAAAACATGGAATATAAGATAGAAAATATTAGATTTCATAAGAAATATGAAATATTATAACTAATTTATAACTAATAATCCTAATGTTATGAAAATCTTTACTGTTATTAATTTTAATATCAAATTTTTAAATTTATTTACAAAAATGCTATCAATTTTAAGAAATTTTCTAACAGTGTACCCTAATATAAAATATATTCTGAGTAAAGAAATGTACATTTTCCTAAAGCTTTACGAACGCCGTAGCTTCTCATAAAAGCGATCGTTTACTTTGTCCGGATAAAAGAATTTAGATATAAGTAGATAGCACACATCGAACAGGTGTTTACTACTTTTTAGATACCTTTCCTCTCACTCGGTGTGCGCGAGCGTGCAGCGGAGGTTTCAGCAAGAGGAAACGGCGTTACGCCATCGGGCGCCGGAACTGACCGATGGATCGTGCGTATTCTTCCGCCCCTCGCCGCGCTGGAAGACCACCACCGCGCTCCTATATGTTCACCGATAATAACGGTGCGCGGATGGGACGATTGCGTAACGGAAGTAAAATAAGTAATCGCAGGGCAAGAACCGTGGCGCCATCAGGTTCTTTACTTTAAAACAGCGGTTCCCAAACCAACGAGGACGGGAAGGACCCCCCGCCGGCAAGTGGAACGATCCTTCATGTGGTTGCCTCGACGTGCGATCCCGTCATCATGACTCGACTATGAGCGGCAATCGTTCCGTTCGATGAGATCTGCATTTTCTGCCGGGGAAAAATCCGCAGACGTTCCCGGAGCGGTACCGGGAACGGAATTTTCAGCGGAGAATTTAGGGGTCGTCGTGTAAGTTGATAAAATCGCGGTCGATGAAATCGCGGAGCGACCGCGAGTTCATCGAGGCTACGAGCGAGGAAGAGCTACGCGCTTTGAGGATCACTGATCGAAAGGGTGCTACGCGTATCCCTCTCGCTTTACGAGCGAGGATAGCATACTGCAGATTCTCAGATAACGTTCGCGGTTACGCACCAACGAACAAAGGATCGTCCCGCGTCCATTTTTGTCGCGCTCCGCGCCGCGGAGGTTCGTGGCGAAACACGTAGCATAATTCCATTGCGTAACAGCGACTTCCCGCCTCGCGAGAGGCGCTCGTAACGCTCGCATCGGCCTCTTTGAAGTCGCGGTCAACACGATTTTACCTTCTTCCGGCTACGAGGAAGTCTCGCGGGAAAAAGTCCCTTTGCGGTCTTTGCGCTCCTCGCGTCGCCCGATTTGTCGTGCGTATGTACGCGTCATCCGTATCGAAATAATAAACGCGACCCGCGTCGCTTGATCCTTGGCACACATCGAAAAAAAGACCGCCTCTTGATCATTACCGGCGCGGGTCGTAGGTAGCCAAGGTCAACGCGAGGAGAATTACCCACGCGACGTGTCCTACGCGACGACGAGATCCTCGCCTACGCGCGAGGCGCGCAAATGAAGCTTTAAGCGGGCATTCCATCGCCGGCGCCGGTGATTTACATCGACTATGCTGCGATACGTATCGAAATAACATACAAAAATAAACGAGTATACTGAAAAAAATACTTGAAAATTTATTTGCGAAACATGAAGTTTATCTCACAAAAATAAATTTTCAAGTGCATTTTTCTCAGTGTAGTTATATACTCAATTGCTAAACGCACATTTCTTATCGAATGAAATTGCAATGCTTAAAGTTGTAAAAATTGAAAGCCACTGCTGGCATGTATACTCAGTAATCAGTTATAAATATAGAAAACTTTTCAAAATTACTTTTACTTTTCAAAATAATGTGTTTTCCTGATAATAAATTAAATTCTTTCATTTCATATACTAATTTGGGCAGCTTGAAGCGTTGCAGTATTCGATAAAAAGTTTGCAAATCGAATATACGCGGAAAACAAAATTGGAGAAAAAAGAGTTAAACTCTGAGTTCGATGCAATTAACGGGCGGAATGTTGAGACGCCACCGTCGCCGCGGCATCACGCATCGTTGATCGACGACAACGACGACCACGACGACATTCCTCTGAAGCAGCGTTAATAAATTACAGCCCCGTCTTCGCAGACCGGTGTTTACGTCGACATTGATATCGATAATTTGACCGACTATCTGTTTTTTCCCCGATTGCAAAGTACCGACCGTGACGCAGGTAATGACAGCCAATTCAGCTAAATACGATTAGCGCTAATCACTCGCGGTAGAGCCGACCCTAAGTCGACTCAGCGCGCTGTCCGCTCGATGGGACACATTCTATCTTTACATTCTCGCGTGAAAGGCGGCTTTATCGGGGACGTCGCCTTGCCCAGCAGGCGCAGCTAGGAAGGATGCCCAGCGGGCGTATCCAGGAGGAATGTTCCCGCAGAAGGAGACGTGTATCTACACAGAGGACCCTCGGTAGTCCGAGCATCCCGGCTCGGGAACTTTCACACGGCGCGTCGCTCGCGACAGAGACAACGTACCGTCGCTAAAAGTGGCCTTTAAGTAAATGAGCGATTTGTATCTCAGTAGGTGAAGATTTGTATCTCAATAGAACATCCCATCGGATATACGTCGCAACGCCAAGATAGAGGCACGTGCTGCATTAACGGGCGAGTAACGTGCGCGTTCCCGCAAAGCAACGCACACGGTCCAATTGCACGCTCGCGTTTCGTAATTGTAACTGTAACTCGAGACCAGCAGATGGTTTTAATTGGAATCTCGCGTCGCGCGTGAGCGACGATCGACATCGCGACGAAATGTCATCGATGCGTTAATCCTCTCGTCGAGTCGACTTCAACATTCTTGCGTTCTGTTCCAGCTCTGATCAAATTTTTTAAATTTTAAATTTAAATTTTCAATTTCTTTTTTTAACCCTTCCCGTGTGCAATCATATATTTTGAGATATACAGTACCATCTGGGTCTGTCAAACCGGAGCAACTTTGAACTACTATATAACTTTGTTGAAAATCTATATTTTTAGACGTTATTTATATCTTTGTTTTTAAAATTAAAAAAAAATTAAAAAAGCCTCAGCTATAAATAGCCTCAGCTATAAAATCAAAATTTGCAAACTTGTTTTTTATTTTTTTTGGACTCTGCGAAAGTTGGTGAGCACTCAAATATTCGTTCGGATCTCACAGACTCAATATGACATGTGAAAAATTTCAATTACAATTTTTATTTAAATCAAAATTGAATTTAATTTTTAATCAAGTCGAATTTGTATGTGTGAAAATAAAATCTGTATACACTATACACAAACCGTTCTATATGCATTAAATTTAATTATGCATTAAATTTAATTATATACATTAAAAAATGCTGATTCAATATAGATCCATTATAGTATCATGAACGTGTTGTTATATCAAGTAAATACTGAGGTGAACGCAAACTGGACGATATTGTTGCAAAATAACCAAATCTCTACGGATCGACTGGGGAGAAACATCCAGAAGATAACTCCTGGTTGCAAAGAGCAAAAATACCCATTAATATTGTAAAGGCCGAGATGGAAATCTCCTCGTGCTCGATGCGCGATCGATGCAATCTCGGCGGTAAGGCGCGTGTAATGACACGATAAAACCCGCGCCGTAAGCTCCATTAATATTAAACGGTTGCGAAAGGCGCGACGGACGGACGTGTCGTTGGCAGAAGTCGTCGGCGAGCGGCTACTTTCGAAAACCGAAGACGGTGAAAGAGAGAAGAAGACGACGACAACGACGACGACGACGACGACGACCATGCCGGCCTGCGTTTGATGCACGCGCGTATTAAAGCGATAATTGCGAGTCGACGTTAAAGGTCGGCGATCGATAATTGGCTGTTTTACGACGAATTTCACTATCTTTACGAGACCCAATCACCGCAGCTTTCCCTCCTGCGGGCGGACGCGCGTCCTTCTCGTATACGCCCGTTAGAAAACAGGAAGGTGCTCGATGCTTCAATGCGTCTCGTTGCATGCGCGCAGGCAGCGTTGAAGATCGCGTTGTTATCGCCGAGGTTTCCACTCCTCGCCCGTTCAACATGACGAACCGAGTGTTCTCCGTAAATTTTTAACGTGCGCTATTCACGAATTTCTCGATTAAACGCATCACTTGATCAAGCGTCATCAAATCTCTCGTCAAACCCAAGTTCAATCCTTTCTATCGCCACTGGTCTTCTTAGTCAAATAATATCAAATTTCTGCAGTAAAAGAAATTGCACACGGAAAAAATATCATTTGATTAATCAAATCTCTGGGTGAACGTCCGTACCAGAAATTTCGTCTGAAGCTATCAGAATTCTGTTCCATTCTTATTACTCAAGTCAATTGGATTTTTGGCTAACTATCCAATTTAATAAGATTTCTGGCTGATTAGAACTTGAAACTGTTAAAATTAAGTCGAAGTGAAGTCGAAAAGCATTCTGGTAATTTTCATATCGGAATTTCGAGTTCGTTCATACTTCATCATCGCTTAATCCAACCAAACTTTTTTCTTTCGTGTAAGAGACAAATTGCGGTGCTAGGTCAAGTGATGCATAACCCCGTCCCATTAGCCTATTTCACGAGATTAATTTGAGACGTTCTTTCTGGGGACGCGGCATCGAACGGGACACCGATGATCCCCGAGGAGTTACCTGCAAAACCTGAATTCCGAAAAACCAACGAGACAAGCCCGCGCGCTCGACACGCGTTCACATGCAGCCTGAAATTTTATTAGGCATCGTGAGTGATTATCGCTGATTTTAAGCTCCACTGGTATTGACACATGAGTGACGTGTGCTTGGCTGGTCAATTCGCGTCTTCAGTTTTTGCGATGGGTCAGCCGGTAAACCTGGCCCCGGCGTTTTACGTTGCTATGCGGCTTCCCCCGCTATCTTATCGTTCCTCGGGAGGGCCTGCGGCCGATTCGCGCCGTTTAATTTGGATCTCGCCGCCCTTCTTTTCGTCGAATCCACGTCTCAGACGCGACTACGCGATGCCAAAATTATGCGTAATTGCCGGACTCGTTGGTTTAATGCGAAGGTATGTATCTGAGAAACTGCGAGAAACACGTCCGTGCGTGTGCAAGATCGCGAATTCAATGGCAGGATCGGCTCTCTTATTACTTTAGAAAGTGTTTCACCCTTAACTCCTTTGTCGTATACACAGAACCGAAAGATGCCCGCCAAGGCAGCGGGCAAATCTGTCAAATTATCGCGATAGCTTTCCGGGATAAAGAGTCGTTGCTTATTACACGTTTTTTAGAGGGAACCATTCATTGAAACTCGGGGAGACCGGGGCTAGTTGGTTACTGGGGTAAGCTGACAAAACCGGTTATTTATAGTATTTTCTAACAAGTTACAAAATTAAGCAAGTAAGATTTTTAAACATGTCAAAGATGGCTTTGAAATTCCTGCTTGCTTGATTCTGAAATCTATTAAAGAACAGAAGAAATAATCGAACTTACAGAAGTGGCCAAATAGCCCTGGCCTCTCCTACGCCAAAATTGGACGTTTATGTAAGATCGTAAATGGCCGCATTAGCTAGGATTTCAAAGGAAGATAATGGCATTCCTGCACGCATTTTTTACGATAATCCTAAACGCTTCACTTCTCGGACTCCTCTTAAGAAGTTAATCTCTCCTCGTACAAGCACTCGTAGTCGTGAACACAGTCTACGTACGCGGCGGTTGTTCGGCTTGTTGAGAACCGCCTAATAATCAGAGTCTGGCCCGCGTCATTCATCCTGACAATTAATTAAAGACTGCCCTTAATCGCGTCTCTCTCTCTCTCTCTCTCTCTCTCTCTCTCTCTCTCTCTCTCTCTCTCTC
>NW_022639476.1:1913096-1926823 GCF_010583005.1 Odontomachus brunneus
TCTCTCTCTCTCTCTCTCTCTCTCTCTCTCTCTCTCTCTCTCTCTCTCTCTCTCACGCTCCCACCGTCGTCGACGGCGTCTCGTCTCGTCCGTTTCTTTCGTTATCGTTCCCGGCGAGATGATGTTCGTCGAGCATCTAAGCGCGCGAGAAGCGGCGGATTTGGCGAACTGAGAGACGAATATTGGAAAGACGACGCGTTCTCTCCTTCTCCCCCTTGGTTTCTCCCTTGGAGACGCGCGAAGGCGGTAATTAGTGCTAACACGTGTCGGACAAACATAGGCGAGGTTACTGCGATTGCTGCAAGGACGTTGACATTAATCCCACAGTCCTCGTCGGCACCCGAGAGCACCGCGTGTGCTCGTCACCTTCGAGGTTTGTTTGGATTTGACACTTTCCCGGATCCGGGGGGCGAGACACGCTTGTTTGCCGTACAGTCTGCGTTCCCGGCATTCCCGCGATTCACACGCGAATCGGCGCGTGTGTGTGGCGCTTTTAATGTATTCTCCTATGCAAAGTATCACGCGAACGTGTGTGCTCGCGCGACGATAATAAGTAGAAAAGTCTACTTTGTCGGTGAAGTTCGTGCGCCGCGAGCGCATGGTATGCGCCATGATGCGAACGTACGTGCGTGCGAAATTTCAGAGGCCGAGAGTATGCAGGAGTTAAACGTATTCAATTACACACTGGCCTGCCCCGCTCAATTATACGCTATATACCGTAAACGGGTATTCCTAAACGCGGACGCGCGCGCGCGAAACCGGTAATCGTGCGCTCCTCCAAACAATGTTCGCGGACAGGACGCACGGTCGAGCCCTGGGAATTTTCCTAACTCAACATCCGATTAGAAATGTAACAATGGCGACATCGACCGGAGGACAACAATTAAGAGCCGCGTGCGAAGGAAACCGGAGAAACTCGGCAATTATGCGCGACCGTTCCGAACGGCGCGCGTAGCTTTCATAGTTCGCCACCACACGAGCAATGAACTATGCTCGACTTGGAGGACGACGGAATTCGGAGGAAAACACTAAAAGCGCTTGAAAAGGGCACCTCTCGCGAGATTACTGAAACTTTGTCTGAAAAATCGTATTATTTCTCCATCTTTTCTGTTTACTTTTAATTTCATGTATTCGTTAAATTCCTTGGAGCGGAATATCACTCAAAACCAGCGAAAAGTGACAGTATTTTCACTGGAAATCATAGTATTGCCGCTTAAAATTGTAAGATTGAATGTTTCACTCGAGCTTAAACCCGTATTAATAGTGGTTACTTGAAACTTGCTTGAAGTGAGAATTGGATTTAGAATTAAATTTTGAATCCTTCAGCTGAATTGCTATAATAACAAATAGCAAAAGTAAAGTAAATAGTAAAAGTCGCGTGTATTAGATGATTTAAGAAAACATTCAGATATATCTCTAAATTCCTCTCTGAGTATCTCACATGGGACAAATTTCAAGTAATGACTATCGATAGGAACTCTAGAGTCCTCTAGATTCTGGCTCCACGTGAACGAATGTTCTGATCGACTACAATAAATATGTTCCTGTGATGATAGAATATATCAGATTCACTTTTCAATTTCGAACAAAAATATTCATTCCCTCGACGATTCAGAGTAGAGAGAATTCACTCTGATATATCTATGAGTAAGAAATCACTCGAATGACTTTGGTAGTCGCTCTACTTTTTGCGTGAACGAAATTTCACTCCAAAAATCTCAGAAAGTACAATTTCCTCTCTGCCCTGAGACTCTATTTATGTACAAATTCTGCATTTGTTTTCATAGTATTTCGTTTACTCTGAAACTTTCGTAAACTTTCCCGGAGACTTTAATCGAAAATAAAAATCGCGAGCAGCGATTCATTCGCATTCCTCCGTCGAGGAGGCCCTTCTCACTTCCACGTTCTCGTTTGCCGGCGATCCTCGGCATGTTTAGTGGGACAAACCGGAGAGTGCCAACTTTCCAGCGACTCGTGGCCTATTATGCGAGAAGATCGCGATGCCGTAGGATCGGCCTCGCGTGCGAAATCAATCGGCGGCCGCGCTGCGAGTGTTTGCTGAGGAATTTACACGGCGGGCACGCGCGTGTGTGCACAGGTGTGCACACACGCCCGAGTTGGCGGTCACGAGAAGAGCGCGAGGTCGAAGAGCGAGAGCGGTAATCGAGAAATGGGCTTGTGTAATGCGCGACGATATTACGCCGTGCCGACCTACATACCCGCCGTCTTCGAATCAACCTCTCTCTCTCTCTCTCTCTCTCTTTTTCTCTCCCTCCCCTCTTCGATTCTCGGTATCAATTAGTTTATACACGCAGCCGACGACGTCTCGCCATTGAAACAGCCGTTCTCCTCCATTTGTTCAACAATTTCATCGTTGTTAGTTGAAATTATCGCGCCTAGCACCTCGCGACAAGCTCCCATTGACCCATCTTTCTTACGTGGCTCTCTAATTTGTTCTTTACTGAATACCAGCGGCCGATAAGACGACCGCGACGCCTTGCGCAAGATGTTTTCCGCGCTTCCTCCTCGTTCACGGATTAATCAATTTGAACGCGGCTTCCAATTGTTTTCGCTCGACTGCCTCGGGGTCGTTTTTGCCGTCGAGATGTGGTTGGACGTCTAAGCTTAAGTGTGAGTGGTCCGATAAGAAATTCAAACAATGCGGCTTGGCTGTTTCAACGTCCAGCCGCATCTTCTTTCGCGCGGAGCCCTTTTTCCAGCATGACTGTCGTAAGAGATTAACTCACAGACATAATATATACATACGAAGGTGCAACAAAACTTCAATATTTATATTAAGCCAAGATTTAATCACTTTCTTTCAATATTTCTCTAAACAATTCTTTCTAATCGTGTTCGGATACCAATCAATCTGTCATTTCGACAGCTTAACATATCATATCATACCGTATACAGGAAAAGATACATGAACATTTATTTGTGGGATATAAGTTTATGAACGGCAAACTTCATTTGACAGAAATAAATTTTATATCCTACAAATAAAAGTGTTGAAGCATTTTTTCTCAGTGTATATTCAGACGCGCTCGAGATGTAACAAAATTAGTAAGACTGCTGAGCTTTGACCTAGCAAATGTTAAGATTTCGTTGAAGTTTATACTCAGCGTGTACGCCAATATAGTCTTCCGCGTTTGGAACAACCGCGGCGATCGCGGCGCTCGCTCTAATCGACGATGCAGTTCGTTATCTGACCGCCGAAATGGCAATTAGTTAAGGATCGTTATGCCGTGTTCTCGAGTCGCGACCGGTAATCCGATAACCCCCGGGTCGTCTCGATGAGCCGCGGTACATTTCCGGTAACGGTCCAGATCATACGAATTCCCGCTACGTTATGACTTCACGATACCATTTGTTACTGTACATACGACCGGGCAATTCGCCGAGAGAGAAAGAGAAAGAACGAGAGAGAAAGAGAAAGAGAGACTGTTAGGTCGCGGCTGGACTAAGGATGTTTACGATACTTCGGTGCAAGCGTCGAAAGACTTCGATACTTCGCTTACGGTACTTCGATAGTACCGATAGTCCATTTACGATGCCTCAATGGTATCAATATCGCAGCTATTTCACATTTCGGCTAATCTTGTGCGTTTGATTGTTGATACGCACAATTCCAAGAATTTTCTTCAATGCAAAAAGAATTGGTCCCCGATCGATCATTCTTAGGAGAATTGAAGCGATGGATACGCGCATCTGTGAAGCTGGCACGACATTTTATAAATTAAAAAATAAAATTAAATTTTATAAATTAAATAAATGAAAATTCTATTAGCACTTTTTATAATTCTAGTGTTCTAGAGAACAAAAAGAGTTTCGCATTTTTAATACCGAAAAACAGCAAATAAGAAATTGCCGTGCTAACTTCACGTCCGCTAGCACGGACACTTCCCCTCTAAAGTACAAGAAATAAATAAATAAATACCACTAATTTTAGCAAGAGTTCCCGTCAATTCTGATCGAATTCTATCAAAATGTTCAATTAAGAAAAAAAATTTCAACAATTACGCCTTTTTCATAAACTTCGAATAATACTCAGCATGACACTTCCGAGAGAAAATATCATGCAGAGACCATATCTGGCCGTTCTATTGACAGTTCTCGTTAGCAGGGTTACTAGAGTTCTAGTCCCTACGATCAAATTTAAAAAGAGTTTTCGGCGTCTACCTATTTTTCAATAATTTTTTAATCTTCGAAGTTAGCACGACACTCGCGGCCTACCAAAGTCAGCGAGACGTTAAAGGCATTTGGCGTGTTTTCGAGCGAAAATTTCGCGCAGCGGCAAAACGGAGCAGAAACGGAAACGACGGTTCAGACTAAAGATCCGTCGTGTATCATAGCGGGACCCGGGACAAAACCGAGTGCGCGATGAAACGCGAGCGGAGGAATGCCCGGGACGAGAAGGATGAAATAGATCGTAAAGTCGCAGGTCGATCGCGCGGGACGACTCGACGGCGGAGGCGCGAGGAACGCGCGCGCCAATTTAACGAGCCTCTCTCGTCCGATCGTCCGCGCGCCGTGTATTAAGCCGTCGATTTTCTCCGGCTCGTTCATTTTCTTTCGCCCGCCCCGGATCCCGCGGCCTCGCGTAAGAAAGAAGAGGAACGAGGCACGAGCCCGAACGGCGAGAACTTAACGACCCGAACGTAATACTCGCGAGGAACGCGAGTAGGAATGAGGAAACGCCACGAGCCGTTAACTTATTTCGTCCGCCGGACACCGGGGTGGAAATTTCAAGCGCGCTTACCAGCCGGCGCGCTCTAGATACCCTCTAAATCGCACTTTCGCATCCCTCCGCTGCTCGGTATCCTCGGAGAAATTCCCGTCGACCAAGGGAGCGATACTTCGAGGCTCTAGGTAGTTAGCAGGCATGAATCAAAGGAGTTTCTTTGGAATTTTCTAACGAACAAATTATAGGACATTTTTAAATTAATTTTTTATTTAATCCTTCGTATACACACTTATTTTTTCAACCTTCGCATACACATTGGGTGGTTGCGACTCATGCCAATTTTCAAATAGCTGTATCTTTTAAAATATTTATGCTAAAATTCTGAAAAAATTCATGGATCAACTTTAATGTTTATAGAAAGTATTTACATACTTTTGGTATTAAAATATAAGAAATTTCATATTAAAAAAATTATTATATTTCGCGATTTCAAAAAAAGTAAGGTTTTGCAAAAAATTGTATAACTTTTGTAATTTTTATTATTTTTAAGCAAAAATTTAGCATTTTATTGTTGAAATGTTTATCTTTAAGGAAAAAGTTGTCTCGTAAGTCATCTCTGGAAAAAGTATATTTACAATTTTATATATACATACATGTATATACATATGTATATTTACATTTGGTAAATTTGATAGTTGAGCATACCAATGCGAAAATTAAAAATGTATGATAGCGCTGAATTTTAGTTATGGGTGGTAACTACCCAGTATGTATACGAAGGGTTAATAATTAATAATTTTTTAAATAATTTTTTCAGTGTGTCTATTACACCTTGTGGAAGTCACATGATTTTTTCGTGATTAAAACTCGCGTATCACTTGATTTGAGACGCGCTCGTGTCTTGACTGCAAACTCAAATATGTTATTTTGGCTGAATCTTTTTTACATGTTTCTTACCACCTTAAGTCACGACATTTAACAGATTCATTATTAGATTGTAATTTGCACGTCTTATACGACGCGATTTAAAACCATGAGGATCATGTAAAAGGAGCTCCAATCAAATCACACGCTAATGTGTTTAAAATTAACACACTTAGATCTGTAACGCAATGATCCTAATTCGGACCATAACCACACTCGTACAAGATAAAAACCTTGCTTTACTTTTTTGTTTCAGATCATTACTGGCGATTATGTCACGCCAGCAGACCAAGGGCGTGCTGCGCCGCGCCCTGTAATTCAACCAATACGAGTTTTAATTGTGAAAAAATCACGCAACTTCCTCAAAACATAACAAAAACATACTATTAAGTTAAAAAATGTGCGTCTTACAGTTCTTCTGCAAAAAAATTCTGAAGAAATCCCTCTGAATAATGCCTACTTATTACCCAGAGCCCTTAATGGCTTTAATAATGGCTTTAATTACGTACTCACGACATAGGAACTTTTTATTTCGTACTCCAGCAACGTCGATACTTTTCGATATATGAATTCGTGGGTGCTAAAAGATCGCAACCTTGAATCCTCGAACCCTTCGATCCTCAAATTCATGGCTTCTCAGAATCCTCGTAGATCCTCAAATCAACGGGCCTGCGTGAGTCTTTGCGTGTTTACATTCTCAGGTGTTTAAATCTGACATGTGAAATTTTTCTCAAGCCACGCGATCGGCTCGACCGGAGAATCCTTTCATTCTTCTTTCATATGAAAGAAGAAACTTCTCACGTTGGTAAAACGAAACAATAAGAATTAATTGTTCGATTTCAAAAGCAGAAACGAACGAAACCTCAGAATAGAAAGATTTCAAACGGAGAACTGAATAAAAAATTTCGAAATAAACTGTATATTACACGCGAATAGAAAATAAAATTAATATATGTAACAGATGAAACGTAACACTTGTCAGAATATAGATCGCACCCGAGCCGCAAAGTACACACACAGCACGAACTGCTTTCTCGCTCATCTGCGAGAGGGTGTTGTCGACTGTACGTCGGCAGTATACACAGAATCGTGAAACAGTACGCGGGTCGGCGGGATCCATCCGGCACTAATTCTCAACGGTACACGCAAAAAGGGGCGAATTATAGCGCGCCGGCGTCGGCGCATGAGAAAATTTGCATAGAGGCCGTGGAAAGAACCGCGACGGGCGTCCTCGTCGTCGCCGTGTCGTCGGGATTAACCGCGTCCAAGACGCACGATAATCATCATAACGGGCACATCCTTCCACCGAGGAGAGTCTTCTGCCGGTCGTCGCGGTGCTCGCGCTAGTCTCGCCTCGGTATCGCACATGTAGGAATTCTACGACGCCAGGGGGGCGCCCCGGAAAAAAAAAAGTAGCGCACTTCCTTTCTTTTTCTGTCTTTCTTTTCTTTCTCGCGCCCGATTCGCGTCGTTATCGACGCTCGTCTCCTTTGTATTTAGACTGAACACGGACAAAAGAAATAACGGACATGATCGAGTGTCTTCTCGAAAGGGCGGCTTGAACAATTGGCTGAACAATTTTGACTGAACAATTAGCTCAGCTGGAAAAGTTATCAGAATAGAAACAAAACATTATTATTATGACAAATAAAAAATTTCTCTTATCCTCTTTCTGTATAGTTACTAGAAAATATTTAAAAAATAAAAAATATTAAAAAAATAAAAATATTCACCCGGTAAGCACTATAAAAACATATTTACTTGTATCTAAATTTCTTTATTTAAAGCAAACAATTGCTTTCATGAAAAGCTAAGATTTTAAGAAAATGCATATTTTCTTAGTTGGAATTTATTTATAAGGTAATGTGTATTATTAGTACTCACCGAGTGAATATTTTTGTATTTCTTAAGTAGTTTTCGTCTCGTTTCGTTTTGTCGGAGTACAATATCTCAAATTGCTTTCAGTCGAGTAACAGTTGCTCCACTTTGCTAACGCACACAGTATCGATGTTTCTTTGCTTACTGTTGGTCCACAAATCACACAGCTAGAAATTGCCAATCAGAGCTCGACGAGAGTCACTCGAAATCTCCGGCGTATCACGCGAATGCACGAATTGTCGGGAGCAACGATGGCGCCGCCGTTCGTTCCCAAGACGCCGCGGTACGATCGCAATAACGACAGAGAAATACGGTACCCCGAATCGCGCGGATCGCTTCCCGAGGAAGCGAGAGCGAACATAACGGAAGTGCACGCCGTCGTAGCGGCGTCGGGGGCGACCCGGTTCGCGTTGGAACGTGCCGCGACACGGTATTCCACGGCGTCTGTATTCAAGCCGCACCGAGGCTGATGAGCCGAGCGAGGTAACAATGGCTCCAAATTCGATACGACGTCACCGACTGAAGAGACCGTTCCTCTCGCCGTCTCATCGCGTCTCCTGCTCTTATCACCGAAGACACCAATGCAGCGCGCCGCTACTACTCTCTCGGGCGGAACATCCGGTAGTGGTATCCGCATTCGCGCGATACCCGATACTCGCTCACCCCGAACGGCTATAAAAGTGTCGCCCAGAGACCCTACTTAAGCATCTTTATATCTACATCCTGGCTGGCGACTGAAGCGGCCAGAAGGGGCATTGAATTTCCTGACCGTCGTCGCGCTATTATGCGAGCGAGTGAACACGCACGCGATTCCCCAGCGACGTTTGTTCGTTCGTTCGTTCGTTCGTTCGGCAAAGCGACGGAGCGCTCGAGGGAGCGGTGAACGTGCATATCGGTGCGACGCCGTCGAGGGAAGAGAGACCCGGGGATGGCCTCGCCGACTCCAGCGAGGAATCAGTAAGTACAGGCAGCGGGCCCGTCTTCCGCGCGCCTCCTCCTCTTCCCGCGGTGGCATCAGGCAGCGGCAGCATAAGTACCGATACTCATATACACGTAATCGGATACCGAGGGCTCGCTCGGCCATGCCCGGAGCGCAACGTCTGCTCGGCCGTGAACGCGGAAACGGACACGCCGGCTGGTATGTTACGTCCGCGTCTCCGCGGCGCGCTTTCGTTCCGCCCGGAGGGCGATTAACCCCTTCGAGACGATTCCTTTCGTTCGGTCGGTCGGTGCGAGAATGCTGGAGAATGAGGATGGAGAATGCTGGATGGATCCCCAAACAGCACTTGTACATCCAAAGGACGTACTTAGGACGTTTTTTGGACGTCTTTTGGATGTCTATGCTGGATGGATCTCATCGAGAGGAAGTTTTAATCACTTCATCTTTGATCTCTTTATCCTAATTTCGTTCTCAATATTCCACCTAGCGTTTACTTCGATACTCTGCAGCTTATATATCGACGTCTTTTGATTCTACTTTGATACTTTGAGTCTATATATCAACCTCTTTTGATTCTATTTAACCTTATATAACATTCTATTTAATCTTATATAACTTTGCTGAAAGTTTTTTGCTCTTTTTAGAATCTACAAGTAGCATTTTGTGCGCTCTCTACTTACGAGTAAACCTATCCAAAAGATACACTCCGATTTCTTTCTAATTTGGCACAAATGTAGAAGTACAAAAAATATTTAGGTCATATTTTTTTTATTTTTTACCCACTTTGAGTTTCACGGGCAGTTTATAGCTTTTTCATGTTCTCACTCCTATCATCAACAAATACAAGAAAACTGCATAAGAAATAAAATTGAATACAAGATATAATTAAATAATTTTAACAAAAATCGACATAGCTGAGACATGAACCATTCTAAATTTCTTTAGCCGAGATTCCAACTGAAATATTTCAA
This sequence comes from Odontomachus brunneus, assembly GCF_010583005.1. Lineage (NCBI taxonomy): Eukaryota > Metazoa > Arthropoda > Insecta > Hymenoptera > Formicidae > Odontomachus > Odontomachus brunneus. The sequence continues at coordinate 1,922,497 of NW_022639476.1, forward strand.
ATCTGTGCTAAATAAGTTAAAAATGGTTCGAATCTCCGCCAAACCGAGAAATTATTTGTATAAATAATTATTTATTAAATAATTATCAATATGATATGAGAAAGCTCAAGTCGAAAGTGGGACCCAAACTTCGATTCGACTACTATACGTCCCGAAGGGGTTAATACCTCGAGCATCGAGTCGACTTCGCCCAACCTATCAGGGAACCTGATGAAAGGTTCAATTTCCCACGACATGAACTGTGTCGGGTACGCAGAGAACAAGAGGAAAGAAGACATTCTTGATTATTTGCTGGTAACACAAGCGGCGGTAAAATTTTTGGTCGGAAAGGCCCGTGAAGAATTAATGACGAGCGTGAATATCCACGGTGTGTCGTGCACCGTCATCTCGAAAGAGGGAGACGCACGGCGGCAAGTAAAAATCACGAGTAAAAATCACGAGAAAGGAACTCGAGGGGCGCCGCCGCCAGCGTCGCGTCTATCCGGGAGACTTTAACGCACGAGTTGTACTCGCGTCGAGCCATATTAAAACGAATGAGGCGTTGGGTAACGAGAAACTGAGTTGTCACTACGAGAGAGAAAGAGAGAAAGAGAGAAACAGAGAGACGAGCGGGGAGTCCAATTAGAACAACTCGACGAAAGTCGATGCCGTAAACGCGCCCGCAACTATTTTTCGAGTCTCGCGTCGACGTTCATTTAGCGTTCGTTATTACCCTCCACGTAGCCAGCACTATAATCGACGATTCGAGATGCGCGGCTTATGTCGTCCCCATTATGATCATAAAATGCGATACACATAATTACAGTTCCGCGGTGGCGATCTTTTTCGTGCGCGCTCTCGTAACCCTCGCTCGCCCGGCGCGATTATCCGGAGTCGCGTGAACGTAATAATAGTCATTACAGCAGTTGTAACTCCATCGTCGAGAAGCCGAATGGACGTGGTCATTGCATGCGTTTCTCGATTTAACCCCCTCGGTGCAGTGACTGTGACGTGGACACTTTCAAACAGAGTAAATCTGGCCGTCGCGCTCGAGCTGAGCTTGCAGAGCGCGATATTTGCGCGAGAGGGAAGAGAGAGAGAAAGAGAGTCTTTCTCTCGCCGATCGCCGTCCGTCAAGACAGCCCCCTCGATCGGCTCACAGTGTGCTGCTCTCGCTTCGCTTTCGGAGCGATGATCCACGGAGTAACAGTACAGGTCCGATCCGACCTCGAACTTCCGACCGGGCGTTCCGCTACATTTCGGCAATTCTCCGCTCCGCTTCGCGGAGCCATTTCCTTTCCGCTCGACGTGGCAGGTGCGTGTCGAATCGATCGACGATACCCTTAGCGGCCCGAAACGGCGCTTAAAGGACACGGTACTTACGCCGTTATGCAATCACGCCGGACACAGGTAGCGCCGGGGCGAAATCGGTTGATCGACCTCGGCGCAGTGGTTCTTTGTCCCGAGTGTGAAATTACGGACCACCCTGTACGCGGCACGATAACCGTAACAGGAACATTGTTGATGGCTTATCTTATCGCTTTCTTCTCAGGACGGTTGTTGATGTCAATTCTTTAGAAAGATTAATCTCATCTAGCGATGATCAACTTGCATTAATTTGAATTTATTTCATTGACCTGGTTTATATTGAGCTGATTAATATGAAAAGAGAGATGTAAGGAGATAAATAAATACATTAATTATTCGCAGCTCCCTGACTGATGAATATGAATTGAATATAAATCAATGAATGGCTTAATTAACTTCTTAAGTAGTATCCTAGAAAGCTTCGTGGTAAAATATTGAATTCCTCTTGATTTGCTTAAGCTATTATATTTCTTTTTAGCTCATAGCAAATTAGATATATTTTACATTCCGCTTCTCGAAATTCTTCAAAGAAAGTAGCAATAAAGGGAAAAGAAATCTGGATATGCTTATTAGAAAAAAATCCTGAAGGAAATCGAGCAGTCATTTTAAATTACCACTAAAGAGATTAATTAATCTGATTGAGCTGATTAATTTTTAGAGATGTAAGGATAAACAATATATCGATTGTTCGCAGTTGCTCGACTGATGGATACAAATTAATGAACGGCTTGATGAAAAAATGAATCGAAATTGAAACAACTCCCCGCACACGGGACTCACGAAATCTTGGATCGATCGACCGACTGTTGGATCCTTGCAAGTTCACGCGGGTTAAGAACCACTGGGCCTCGTAACGATCGGCAAATCGCGGCACCACGGAGAGCGACGGTGTGAAAAAATCGTTCGTGTATCTCTCCCCGTGGCTCGCTTTTTCCGTCGCGCGGCTTAAGCGATTTTCTTTGGTCTTCGCCGACAACGTGGGTCCGAATCGATTTAGCGATCGCGATGACCCCCTCGATATCGAGACAGTTTGCTCAAATCGTTGCCGCTGATATCTATGACAGGCCGGCTGATTGTGATAGGCAAGCGTGGCATCCGCCGCCGTGAGGAAGACTCACAACGGAATGCGCGCGCGCGCGCGCGCGGGTCATCCGAAGGTTAAGCAGCTGATAAATATCTCGTACACCGCGTGGCATCCGCCGCCGTGAGGAAGACTCACAACGGAATGCGCGCGCGCGCGCGCGCGGGTCATCCGAAGGTTAAGCAGCTGATAAATATCTCGTACACCGCGTGGTACGTACGTATACACGTGCGCACACGTACGTACGTATATATGTAACAAGGAGGTGCGCGCGGCGACTTATCGAGAAATCTACGCGAACAAAGTAGCCGGCCGGGACGCGTGTATCGTTCGCTGCAACGCGCGCACACGCATTCCGCCATCGGTGAATATCCTTCGCGGTGCCGCGCACTGGATTATTACCGACGGATATATTAGATAGTGGCAGAATTAGAGACCATGCGCGCCGATATACAACTTGGAATAACCGATGTAATTCTGCGGTCTGGAAATAGGAGAGGAGAGTTTCGCGCGAGTAACTGGATGTTTGTTCCCTTCGCGAGAACCGCGGAACGACATTGACTCGCGCGGATACGCCCGAGCTATCGATGCGCGCTTATCTAGGAAGATCGAATCCCTCGTTTTTAATTCCGAGTAACCTTCTCCGCGCGCGACCGCGAATTACAGGTATGGCTCGCAGCACACCTGTGCTTCCTTCTTCGCTCGGGCGTGTTATCGATTGTTATGTGCGTTTCAATTGGTGGCGCGCGGTTCGGTATCCTCCGATGCTGGTCGACGGCCAAATAACGATAAATCGCGCCAGTGTATCGCGCCGTAGCTCGTCCAAGCCCGCTCTTAAGAGATACGACGTGCACTTAGAGGAGAATACTCTCACACCTTGGCAGAAAAGCAGAAACTGTCGACCATCACCTGACCACCTAAGTGCGAGTTCTGATTGGCTTCTGCCTTTCTGCTTTCCGCTTCTCCGCTAAGGTGTGAGTTCTTCCTTAGTCGCGCCTCTCTTCATGGTTCCTCACATCGAGGTAAATCGTTTCGAGCCGCATCCTGCTGTATCCCGCGTCTGTCTCTCTCTTTATCGCGTTTGTTACACACGCATCGATCTCTGCATTTCAAGTTCATCTTTAATTAAAAATCTTTAGTCAAAATTGTTACTTTACAAATCCACTGCCACAATGCCAATATTGTATATTCGAAAAAAGAAGGAAAGTACGCTTATATATGGAGATAAATTAACAAAAAAAAAAATTAAACACTACTAACAGAATTAACAGAAAAAAATTATATTACAAAAATATATTATATTAAATTATATTATATTAAAAATATATTATATTATATTATATTATATTAAAAATTATATTACATAATAGTAAAAAGATTAATAAATTTGCTTCTCAGCATACTCTGCGACATATTAAAAAAGTCAATATTGATCAGAAAATCTATATATGACGATTGATTAATTCTGCTTATTGACTTTAATTGAAGAAAGTTTTAATCGCTTAATGCATAACATTGATGTCAGAAATCAGGAAGTACAATAGATTTCACTGACAATACGTCATTATACAATGTGCACCGAAATGTGTTGTGAAAACTACATCGAGGTGAATAAGTGCGGGGAAAGTCCACGCGAAAATTCGGTTTTCCAGCGGAACGCGTTTTTACTTTCTCATTATGCGCTACTTCATGAATATGCGAAAATCCATCGAGGCATACCCACGGCCCACTTTTCGTCGAACAATGGACCGGCAGAGCAGAGGAAGGCAGCGATCTGACGGCTGAATGTGTTTTCCAAGATCAAACGATCTTCACTGTCTTGGGCGGAGCGCGCGTCGAAACGAAAGGAGAGAGAGAGAGAGAGAGAGAGAGAGAGAGAGAGAGAGAGAGAGAGAGAGA
>NW_022639476.1:1926854-1930608 GCF_010583005.1 Odontomachus brunneus
AGAGAGAGAGAGAGAGAGAGAGAGAGAGAGAGAGAGAGAGAGAGAGAGAGAAGCTGAGAAAGACAATCGGTAATCGTAAGTGTTGGAGAGATACTAAAACGCTTGCGGGCACGATTGAATACACGTGGGAGTATTTAGAATTAATCGACCACCGATCGATAATGTACCGAAGGCTGGCTCGCGGAAGCTCGTCGGATCGACGATGATTTTTGTTATTTCGGTTCCCTGACTTTCCATTGTACGACCAGTGATTGTTCAAATTAATTACTTATGCTCATGTAACTTTGTTACATCCGGTAAAGTATCATACACGCAAAAAAATCTCAGTTGGTGCAACCAAATAGGAACCAACTGAAAATTAAGTGATCAGAAACGATATCTCTGTTATGAAAACTAATATTTCTGTTGTCGCAACCAAAAATATTTGTCTGAACATTCAACGATATTAGAACTCGGTTGAGGCAACTGAAAACAATTGACTATACAGAAGTCTCATAAAGGAATTTTTCTGCTCCTACAGCCGAGTTTTCGTCTGATCCTTAAGCAACCGAAAATTCGGTTGCACCAACAGAATTATTTTTTCATGTACAATATTGACTATCCTTTCACTTCGTATTTATATTTTAGGAACTGAAATGAGCTATCATAAAATCTCGCGCTCGCGAGATAAATCCGTCGTGGATTTTCAGACGTCTACGAAAGCTGTTGGAGCGTACGCTCACACAGGTGGAAATGTGGAATGGGCGCGCCATGGTGCACTTGCGCGAATGCGGTTGACCCAGATGCCTCGCGAATGAAACTCATCTGGCAGCCATTCCTGACATCCTTGGGCTCGATAAGAGAATTTCTGCCGAGCGTGCGTTTAACGATCTCGCGGCTCGTGACGAGATTACTGCGCATTAAAATCTCGGGCAATCGTTTTCTCCCATTGTTTATCGATAGTCGGAGATTTGTGCGAAAGTCTTTGGTTATATTATACACTTCTAGCAATATAGCTTACTTATGTACTTGTTTAACATATTCGGATTCGGGTCGATTCGTCGCAACGTAATTGTTGCGTGAAGTGTCGAAAACGATCACGTATTAAGATATGTGAAATTAAAGAAAAATGAATCTTGAGAAACTCCACGGAGTCATTTGATCTTATCCTGATACGACAAGTGCGGAGAAAGAGTTGACGTAACAAGATCGTAATCCTCGTCGTTAAAAATCTCTGGAACGTGCGTGCGAGACGAGGTTGCGACGAAACGCGCGAGACGTGAGAGAATCGCCTGGCGCATTTTATTCGCGGGAAAACGTCGCCCGACCCAAAAGCACACCGAGTGAAACTCATCGAACGCCCGTTCCTCGCATCCTTGGACTCGATAAGAGAGCCGGAGAATTTCTGCCGAGTGCAAGGCCTGGAATGTCAGGCATTCGCCTCGGGCAGCATCGAGATTCGCTGTAAGGGACGTGCCAAGGTAGAAAATGATTTTAAGCATGTAATAACGCGGCCGTTCGGCGAAAACTATCGTCGTGTAAAACGACGCGAAGCGGTCCCGAGAAAGAGAAGGAGAGAGAGAGAGAGAGAGAGAGAGAGAGGCAGAGGGGAGAAGAGAAAAGAAGAAAGAGACAGACAGTTTCAGACGGAGACGGTTTCACGAAATCGAGCCCGGCTAATTCCCACAGTGAAGTATTGTCTCTGTACGGCAAAAAGTCCGGATTCGTCTCGGCGGGAATTGATTCCGTCGCGGGTATAATTGGGTCCTTTTGGGACACATTCGCGTCAGTATGCCGCTTCTTTCACAGAGGTCAATTTAGTGAGTCTTTACTGTTTCTCAACCGTTTCGGATCAGCGTCGTCGTCGATTATTACTGCTAGCTTGGAAACAACATTTATACATGGTTGCTACACGCGGCTTTAATTTTGTCCAACGGATGACATAAATTATACGAGAATTTGAGAAATTAAAAGCAACTAGATTTACTATATATTATTATATTTATTTATATTTACTATTTTTATATATATATATATATATATATATATATATATATATATATATATATATAGCTTTAGTCGTTCAAGAATAGACCGTTCATCTTGAAACATAGTAAATTTCGTTAGGATTATAGCAAATTTTTTAATATATAGCACATTTCAGTTCCTAAAATATAAATAGCACAAATGAGATGAATAATCAACAAAATGTCAATCTGTTCCTTAAGCTACAAAATTCTGTAGTAATTTTTATAACATACTTTTATAAGATATTCTAAGATACTATAAGATTTTCTCCACAATATCAAAGATGAGCGAGTACTTTGAGCAAAAGTAGATCGAGATATGGAATTAGCCGAAAAGTTGCTCGTCGAGAAAGACACGAGTCTCGAATGCTTGCCTACTCTTGACGCGGAAAAATGGCGCCATATGGCCGATCGCGGGGCCGAAGGAGCTAAACAGCGGCCGGGTCTCTCGTTTCCGCGGCTTTCACGAGCTATCGGACATCGACAGTGACGAAGGTCAGTCGTGATCATAAACGACATTGACCTTGACTAGCGCTACAGGTGGAACGGTTTAGTCTAGAAAGTCTAGGATTATACCTGTGTACGTTTAAGCAGCCTCGCAAAAATGATGACACACTTTCTCGGTGCATGCACACCGTACGATCCTTATTATGATCGACCGTGATTACGCACTTTGCAAACGAAGACGGAGGCATTGTCCGCGGCAGCAATTGGTCTCTCTGGGTCAGCCCAGCACATCCAGACAATAGGGTGTAACAGGGTCGACGGGAATTCAGATTGGAAGCGTCTAGAAACCTCCCGAAACGTATCAGAATTCAAAGAGCGATCGAAGGTTACGACTTGGATCCTTGCCACGAGACGAATGAGTTTGGGAATTTATTCACTCAGTAGCTTCCTTACTCAGGTATTCCTCACATAAGGAAGAGTGAAAAAAAACGGTGGAATAAAAGATAATCAATTAAAAGGAACAATGTTTCCGTAGAGTTATTCCGTGGCAATAAAAAACGTTGCAACGCGATAATAATTAAAAAAAAGCGATTAAAAAGAAAGCAATTAAATTATCCTGTGTCAAGGCTATTCGTCGAATTATCGGAGCAAATTGAATGAACGTTGCGGCGAGATCACTTACGACGCCGATGGGCGCGCGATAACGCATTGAAACAAATCGTTTCCTTCCCTCCTCGCGAGATCGCGAATCTACGTTGCGGTCGCAATGCGCGTCTTGCAACGCGCCGTCTAAAAACTGCTGCCAGACGTTCCCACGTGGCGTGAAAAATTCCGCGAGGAAATTATACCGTGTTACATTAATCTGCGGGATCACGAGATCAATAGCGGATCAATAGCGGCGATCACGCCTCGCGGTGGAGGGCGGCGGAGGACGGGCGGTAGTCGGAGAGAGGATCGCCGGAGGTGCTCCGGCAGAGGTAGAGGAAGAAGGGTGGCTGCGAGAGGATCCTTCGCGCGCGCTGCCGCAGAAGGAGGAGGAGCAGGAAGAGCGGACGGAGAAAAACGGAAAGGAGCACGGCCGGCGTCGTAGCGCACCGCCATTAGAAATCATCGTCTGCTCTCGTGGAATTTCAGAATGCGGAAGGAAAGCCGCTGTGAGAGACAGGGTCCGGCTCGGATAGAAGAGAGGGAAAGAGAGAGAGAGAAAGGGGATGGGAGAGAGAGAAGGGGGAAGAGAGGGAGGAGAGAAAAAGAGGGGGACGAGAGAGAGAGAGAGAGAGAGAGAGAGAGAGAGAGAGAGA
>NW_022639476.1:1931437-1946593 GCF_010583005.1 Odontomachus brunneus
GAGAGAGAGAGAGAGAGAGAGAGAGAGAGAGAGAGAGAGAGAGAGAGACGAACGAACGTACGAGGAGAGTGGGGATGTAGTTAGTAACCCGAGAACCCAGTCGTTCGTTTCAATACACCGACCAAGTGCACCGACACGTTGGCCGCTGATGGCCAATGGTGCTTTTTCTTCTCGCTCGTTCTTCGCGACCCTGTATATACGCGCGTTCATAAGTACTCCACATACCTACAGCGCCTTGGTATCCATACGATCGGCCGTCGGTTTCTCTTATTGTCTCAGTATGCCTGTCTTTCCATTCCTCTCCCATTCTCCTCGGCAGACGTGGGCGCAATAATTAAATCGCGACGGAGTGGAGGTCGAATGGCGCGACTCGGAAAATGCAAGTTGTCGAGTCGAAACTCGAAAGAGTTTCCGGCGACTTTCGACGCCGTAAGAGCAAAGGAGACACAATGTCGGGCATTAATTGATCAAAGCTTTCTTTCACTGAAATAATCGACAAATCACTCATCAGATTTAGTCAATCGTCGTATTTGAAATCAGAAGTCATCTCACCGATTGATGCAGTTAATTATTAATCAGACTTTGATGGGGAATATACTGGTCATATACTGATTAATAATTAATTTTATCAATCGATTAATCATGACTACATATGTGCCGACTAATGAATTTGATTAATTTGATTATTAATTTGCCGATTATCTTAATTCAGGAAAATTTTTCCAATTATTTGTCGTGTCATTTATTGCGACAGAAATAGTGGGAAATGAATTTCAGAATATTTCTTTGAGACAACATGAGAAAAATACTTAGACAAACAAAACACGTAGTCAACACGATCCTCAAGTCAACGTGACTCGATTTTCCCTACGTGTATTTTTCTTGCCACGAATAAACGTGGATGTAGTTTTCAACTGCGACTGCAGGCTCACGAAATCCAAAATTCTCAGCAAAATTGCACCGGTACCGAACTTCGCGGAGAAGTAAGGTCTCGGTCGCTCCGAAGGCGGCCACGCGTCGATGGAATTCACGAATACGTTTCTCGGTCATTCCGTTGTTCCGTGCCTCGCTCCTTCTTTATATCGAGAGCTCGCGGTAATGAGCGTGTACGCTACCAGAAAGGTAACGGAAGATAGGAGGAAAGGGCAACCAAGTGGCAAGACCGTTTCCCGATACTGACCGACGATTGCATTTTCCGACCACGGCGTTAATCTTTAACCCCGAGATTCCGCGCGTAGAAATGTTAACCCCAGAAATCCTCACGCTTCCCCACGATGCTATCGTCGAGTGCACACTGGGACCCAGCGGGCCCCACGGTGCTCAGATACCCTCTCATTTGTGTAATCTTAATTACAGAGTAAATAGTTAAACGTTGTAAGATAGCAGCACCTACTCCAACCATTTTGCGCTACGACATTGAGGGGAAAAAAACGGAAAGTTCGCGCAAGTAAATGTAAACGCTATATAAGCGACGTATGTCTCGCGAAATCATACCTCTGATAAGAGAGAGGTTTATAGGATCCAGCGTGTGAACTGGATTTTCAGAGAGCGACGTGTTATTTCGAAAAAGTAGAATGACTGAGCGTAGCCATAATTGCCACAGAGAGCGTGCGGGAAGTCTAGCTATCAAAACCTGGCTCGCGGTTCCCGCGTGACATGTCAGTGTGTTTGTGTGTCAACGACGTAGCCTTAAAACATGCTTCCCTCGCTATGTCGCGTGATTTACCTGAAATTCACCGGCCGCCTCTCTATCTACCGTTCGCCGTGTAACTTTGTAATCTTGCCGCTCTAAGAGCACAGCGGCGTTTCGCTCAGTCACGACCAGTGATGTAATTTTCCGCAAGCACACTCGTGGTTCCGAGACGCTCATAGAAACTTACCTGAAATCAGAAATGAATGATATTTACAACAAACATATAATAATGAGAGACAAACATATAATAAACATGCGATGATAAAAGATCAGCGTAGCGCGGCTGAGGTCTACGTTAACCCTTTCACTATGAAAGACACATTTATGTAGGCCTGTATTGACAGTCGTTACTTGCAGTTTGTCTCACATAAGATACTACACAGATTTTATTTAGAGATTCAATTTCTTCTCTCTTTCAATTGAATTATATGATATATGTGATATTGTATCTGTAATTGTGATTTAATTAAGAAACTCTCTTCTAATTCTGAGCTCAAATCTAACGACTAATTAATACGGGCCTTAGAGAGATTCAAAAGTTCATTACGTTTAGTTTTATTAAAAAATACTATTGAGACAAGTAGTCCTTCAAAGCTCTTGAGTTCTTGTAATTTACTTTTTTCGTACATTTTCATTTTATCACACAAAGTATTACTATAAACTAAAACACTCTTAAAATGCACTGAAATATTCTCAATCACTAGAGAATATGTTCAGGAATAAAAAGGTTAAAGTTCAGAGATTCATTGAATATAGTAACTCATCGATGTGACGTGAATCTCTTGGATTTCAAAATTATGGCGACTCTCTCTAATCGCACGTCCGCGCGAGTGCATTAGTTACCGGTTGCGTGCTTTTATTTATGCGTAATCGCGGTGAAAACGGATGGCGGGTGTTTGCGCGCACTTTCCAATCCACGTGAAAAAGCAGCTTCGCCGATCGCGTTAGTGTCAATCCGCGGTCGATACTAGAATGGCTGGTTACTACCGATGGGCGTGCCGCCTGGAATCGCCGCGATTTTATCGCCTGGCTTCTTGCGCGCGAACGAAATCGCAATTTCGCGGTAGATCGGCATTCCGCGCATATCTCACCGGCGAAACCGAGTGGCGTTGCAACACAGTTACAATAATGGCAATAATTTCCGCGGTTTGGTGCTCGCATACACGATATATTGAATTTTTCTGTGTATCGGTTATTACAGCCTCGAGTAATAAAATCTCAAAAATTACCGATCGACACAGCAATCAATGTTTTCAAGTAAAATTCACCTTTTGATGAAACGCGAGAAACGTTCGTTCTCTTCGAAGGTAAAAATCGCACGCGAATTTCTCTCTCTTTCTCTATCTATCTCTCCCGTGATATTCGTCTAAAGGCTGAAAGAAATTCCTCAATGATTATTCTGAGGCTCTTAAGATTTCTAATCATGAGAAACGTCATCAGACTTATGAGAGCTAATGCAGATTGGCGAATTAATTACATACCAATTGTGGGCGGATAAAAATGCTTGACGATATGAGAGGTGCATAAAGTCATGATCGCGTATAAATCTTGAAATAATTAATCGATCGTCCTCCTTTCTTTTCCCAATCGACTCTAATTTTATTACACAACAGTGGAGCCCAAGATACGCATCTGATTACGTTTGATAATGTTGAAAAGCGGCGGCCGCGAGCGAGCGTTCCGCCGTCTCTCCTGACCCCGTGGTAACCCCGAAGGTCCCCTTGTCCCGCCGACGTTACCCTCGAATTATTCCTGAAACGAGCTGCATCTCTCCCAGGCTAGATGCAAGCATTATGGCTTATTTGCGGCGAAGTACGGCTCGTCGGGTCCGCTATTCTTCGCGCGGTTTCACCTCCAGCCTCTCCTTCTCTTCCTCCTGCTTTTCCTCCTCCTTCCTCGCTCCCGTTCTCGCGCGTGCAGCACGCGTTCGCCCCGCGTGCGTACGTATGTGCGTGAGCGCGAGCGTAGGATTCACGGGGTGTTGCGCTCCCGGCTTTCATTATTTGCGAGTTAGCACAATGCGCACGTGATTACGTGCTTACACCCGGCGCACCGTTGTTACATCGCGTCGCCGCTTCTTTCTCCCTCCCCCTGCTTCTCTCTCTCTCTCTCTCTCTGTCTTTCTCTCTTCCCATCTCTCTTACCTCACGCTCGTTCGCTGCCCATCGACGGAACGTACGCCCCCGATATGTCTTATATAGAGAGCACCGGCCGCTACTCGCGGGCTCGAGAAGGTCAATTTGCGCGTCTTGCTTCTGACGATCATTTCGAATGAGTCAGGCTGCACGCGAGAGAAAAGTGAATCTCACGCGTAAACAGTGCTTTCACGAAAATGGTCTCTCGCGAGGTGAGCGCATGTGGGTGGCTATCCTCTGAGAATCGTTTTCGACATCTCGTCGAAGTGGAGCGTGCAGGACGCACACTTCTTCGCGTGTCTAGTCGACGTGCCTACTCATGGACGCAGGTGTATCGCGAGCGAGACGATTCACAGTCGCTGATACGATTACCGACAGCCCACATTGAAATTACGTAAACGTCGCCGAGACTGCTGAACGCGTGAGACGCGCGGGATTGCGCGGTTTGTATATCTTTTCGAATCAGAAAATGAAGCACAAAGTAATATCTCACGGGCGGGTCCGAGTTTTAAATACGAACCGGACTCAAGGCGCGCGCGTTAAAAATCGAGACCCTCGAGACCTATGCAAGGGTAGGTAGGCAGGCAAGCAGGCAGGCAGGCAGGCAGGTAGGTAGGTAGGTAGGTAGATAGGTAGGTAGGTAGGTAGGTAGGTATCGTGTACACACACCGTGCACGCGCGCGTGCACATTGCGATGAAAAACGGGAGATGTGCACGAGCGTGGCCGGGCAACGCGGCGATCTTTATTACAATGGCTATCTCCGAGATTTCCTTCTCGATCTCACGCACGTAATGTAATTTCTAGAACCCTCGGTGCAGCGTGGTAGGGACGGCACACGGTGTGGACGAGGACAAGGGGCGCGGCGAGGGGGAAGGGGAATTATTAAAAAGCTGAATCGAGGATAGTCCCGCGCCACGTCTCCGGCTATATTTATTGCGCGGGAAACTATGGAATTACCGGTCGATTACTCGTAAAACTTTTTCGCAAAATTGACGTAACAGACGGGCGGGCCTCCTCCTCATTCTTCTCCTCCTCCTCCACCTCTTTTATCGAGCTATCCGTATTATTCTCTCCCTTTTATCCAGGGGCGTGACTAGCATATAGCAAGAGCATAGAGATCCCACAAATAATAGGAGTTTGACTCCTTTCTCCACGGTGGAGAAAGAAGAGAGTGCTAAAAGAGAGAGGATTACGAAGAAGCGGGGAATCGCCGCGGGATATATCTCGTGCGTAAATTCAAAATAAAACAGTTCGCGTTCTGGATTTTCCGGAACGGAATAAAATGCCGTCCATGTTCCATTACGTATCCGGGAGAGGAGAGGAATGAAAGAATATATCTCTGTGGAATCAGCGCCGAGTTACATGCAGCCAAATCGTTCAATGCAATTGAGTTCTCATACCGCGCACGTAGCGTGTATCGCACATACGCATATTGGTACGAAACGTTAGACTTTTTACAGTAATTAAACAGTAATTTTTTAATGATCGTGATTTGCGGTGATCGGTCGGACCGGAAGTCGGTCTCGTAATTAAAGAAAATGCTCATCGCGCGGACACGGTGGTGATTTCCAGCAGCAACACATCGGAGAAGGCAACACGCCTCGTCAAGAGAGAAAAAGAAAAAAAGAAATAGAGAGATAGAAAGAGAGAGAGAGAGAGAGAGAGAGAGAGAGTTTACCTCGAGCAGGAAACCGAGCGGTAGTATCTCATGCAAAAAGCCATCCCGTTCCGGGCGTTCCGTTTCTGCACCTATGGTCGCGCGTGGGTCGTCGTTTCGTCTTCGTCGCATCATTAAAAAGTGAAAGCAACAAGTCGGTAGGTAAAACTTTGGGTAACGGATCGTTCGTTCGGGAGTTACGACGTCTTCGCGGCTAGACCGGACTTTCGCCCTGGTACAACGCACTCTCGGCGCGCCACAGATAATTAATAGAAGCTTATCACTTTATGTAACGCGGCAGAACGACATTTGCGTCACATCGCGAGGCCGATCGCGGAACCATCGCGCTTTCATCGGACGATTCCTTCAAACGAGCCGCGAATATATATCTCTTACATTTACGCACATACTTCGAAACTTGCCGCATCAAAATCTTCACTGTACCTTTTAACTCGATCGTTAAATCGAATAATGTCAGTCTGACGTCATTTTGACCAAATATTGACTAAATTTACATCATTTTTTGGTCCAAATGATATCAGATTGACATTATTTTGATTATCTGTTCTACCTGGGTTGTTTCCTCAATTTTCAGTTGCCAAGGTAAAAGTATTCAATGCCTGGACACTCTAAATACGAATATTCGAACTTTCGACATAGAATATAATGCAAACTGGTGATCTGAAACAAAGTGTCCCAAATTCATGTATATTAAGTCAGAGTGAATAAAAAGGTCCATTTTGCAAACAGCCACGTAAGATTTTTAATTAAAACAGAATTAATTAAAAAAGATTCAGGCGGATGATCGCGCGCAATATTTTAATAATCACTAATATTTTAATACGCACTAATATTTTAATAATCACAAATCTTCGTGGTTATTTACAAAATGGTACTTCTCTGTTCGCCTATTTACATGCACACGAGACACTTTGCGTCTGACATTCTTCTGTACAGAGATATTCTATATTGAAGTTTAAAAATACGCGTTTAGAGAGCAAAACAATCAGAATGTCCAGGCGACACTCATACCTCGTTTCCCTGATTCCCGACTCGCGTCGTTTCCTTCCAATTCGATCCTCGTTCCCAACCTGCGCTCACGATTGCCTGCCGCGCCCCGGCCATTCTGACCGTGCGATCATTTTTATGCCACGTCCGTACATGTCCGGGCCACGGTGGTGGCCGACGGGCCGTATTCTCTTCGCGGCGTGCGCTCGATGCGCTCTTCTCGCCCGCGCGGTACCTGCACATACGCGCATTCGTATCTCGTGACTGCCATGCGCGCCCGCGCACGCGGCGAACCCGCCGTAACTGTATACCGTGGCCATAGATGTTAATCTGCCACATAATTGCGCCGATCTGGCCGCTTATTTATTGCCCCGGTTCCACCAGAGCGGCCGTTCGCTCCGTGCACTTTTCAGCGTTCCGCCGCGGTTATTGCTACGAGTAGCCAATAATCGGCGGCCCCGGCGGTACCGCGCTTTCACGCCGCCACTTCCACTTGTTAGGATCAAAAGGATCGTTAAGTCGTGCTCGCGATCCTTCCTCCGGCCTTCGCGCGACCGTCGCAGTCCGCAATCGACCGGGCATAACGCCGTCGCCGTCGTCGTCGTCGTCCCGAGTCGATTTAACCCCAGGTAAACAGAGCACCAAGCGAACGGCCTTTCCGATTCGACACGACCCCCCGAATCGATCTCCGTCCGATCGTGACGAACCGCGCGACCGCGCTCGATGCGTTCGCAACGGACCGTGGAAATGTTGTAAACAAGGTCCCGCTCGATCGGCCGATCGCGCGAAACGTCGACGGACGCAGCCGTTATTTTCAATTTGCACACAAACATCTGCGACCATCATCACTGTGTCGCGAAATGATGAGTCCACGCGAGTGTCAAGATATTTTCTTCCAGATTTTTTCCAGTAGGTACTATCGCGTAGGACTATACTAGAAAAGTAAAATGTCAGACGAGTTATTCGAAATCGAGTGACTTTTTGCTTGTTAGTTTTGAGCAGTAATTAATTGATTAAAATTTCCTTTGACTAAAATAATCGGCAAATCAGTGGTCCAAATTGATCAAAATTGAAGAAATCAATTATTAATAAAACCTTGATATGATTGATTGTATGCTAATTGATAATTAATTTCATCAATCAATGAAATTATTTGTGACATTGTACACGATAATTAGTTAATTTGGATGATTGATTTACCGATTATTTTAGTCAAAGGAAATTCTAATTCAACAATTCTCAGCACTGTTACTGACATAGAGTATCCAACTCACTCCAAATCATCGAGCGAAAATCCTCATTCAAAATTAAAGAGTGAATTTAATGTAGCCCACAATCTCACATCAAATTTACTCTAATCGGTTAAAACATCCACTCGTATATATTGAGAATCCACTCTGGAGACAGGGAATGGGGCATTCATTCTTGTGAATGCAACTGGTGGTATTTTCAGCATCGCCCCGAGTGAATTATCGCTCGGTATGCGTGCGATTTCACCGCAAGAAATTTAGAGGGTGATTAGAGATGGAAGAAGGGGGAAGTAACGAAGTCGTCTCTCATAACTTTTCCAACTTCAGCCAGCGCGTCTCTCCGGCTGAGGCCTCTCGAGGCTTCTCCAGGCGTCACGCCGGCACGAGCATCGCCGGACGACGTTCGACCCCTCGCAACGACGAGCAAATATCGCCTTTATCGCGGAGTAGCTCGCGGAAAACGGTGGACGGGCCGCGCGAGAGGGAGAGATCGCCGCGTTGCGGAAGAGACAGAGAGAAGGGGAGGAAGAGATACGCGTCCGAGTTCGCACACCTGTGCGCACTCCGCGGGTTTCTATCGCGTTACACCTTGCACATGGCTCGAGAACGTCCAGTGTGTACTCGCGGCGAACGAGCCTCGCGGATTTATACGAGAGCCGACGAGCGTGGCTGTGTTAACCATTAGCGTTTGCATTTTTCCCGGCTGGAGAAGAAGAAGAAGCAACAGCAGCAGCAGAAGAAGAAGAAGAAGAAATCTGTAGTTTGATGATTGGTGGGTCGGAGCTCAGATCTCTCGATAGTCCGCGCTGTGGGTTTCCGGTACTATCGCGTCCCGCTTACAAACACTGTGATTACGAATCTCCTTGTAGCACCCCGCCGCACGACCGGAATCGATCGAATGCACTTTTCACGTGTTAACGCGCCTTAACACTCTGACCGCCGCACTTATCGCGGAAAGATTTTCACCTACCGCCAATTTTTCCATCTCGAGAGCTCGCTCGAGAGCGCATCTAGCGAAATGAACTTCCTCTTATACACTGCGCTGAGAAAAAATACCTGAAAATTTATTTGTGGGATAAAAACTTATTTCTGCGAAATAAGCTTTTATCCTACAAATAAATTTTCAACTACTTTTTTCTCAATGTGAAAGAAAAGATCTCTAAGAAATGAAAAATATTTATTCGAACTAATATTTATCAGATACTAATAACGTATTTGCTTACACTAGTATAAAATATTTCTCAAATAATAAAATACACATTTTCTTAAAATCTTGAAGAAACTTCAGTTTTTCATGAAATGGTTTATTCTATTGAAATAAAAGAATTTTTATTCAAGTAGATATGTCATTAGTACCCACCACAAATCAATATTTGTTATTTCTTAGACATTTTTCCTCTCAGTGTACATAAATCTGCTATTATAATATATTACCGTTATAATATCATAATGATAGATTATTGTTATAGACCAATATTGATTTACAAAGCGTTAATCACCGGCAGAATAAAGTGGCACTCATACGTGACAGCGACCGTCAAAGTGTTGGCATTCAACTGCAAACTATAAATGACTTCAGCAAGACGACGATCCAGACTGCAAGAATGCTACGAAGAAGTCTGTCGAGACCGCGAGGAGTCCGCGAGCTAATTATTTCGGCGGGCAACGTCCCGTCCTAACCGTTCCGTCTGGAAGTCTCCTCTCGCGTCCGGACTCGCGCGCTATCCATACCTCTTCTTTACAGTTATGAGGAAGCGCTTCGTGCCTCACGCATATTGTGCGAATTTGCACGCCTGCGCGTCTGCTCGGCTGTCTTATTTATGCGCGTGCATAAGCGTCCGGATATTCTGTTACTGCCCTCCGTGGCGAGCGCCATATGGTTACTGCGCACAGGACTGTTACGTTGTCACCAGAGAGTCGACGGGAGAGCAGTCTCTCTCTCTGCCGGCGCAACGGATATACGGCGAGCTATCATTACGACGGTAAACCGACCCCGGCAGCGTTATTGTGAGCCACGAGTCGCCAGATAACGCGTCTTAAGTCGATATCGAATGCGAATCGCGACGTGTTCACAGCCCGAAGAAGATTGAGGAATCTACGACGCAACGGTGCGAGAGAAGCCGCAAGAGACCTCCTCTGAAAAATGTATAAGCCGGATCGCGCGATCGCTTCGAATTCGCCGAATATCTCGATCGTTATTACGGCTGAGATGATCGAGCGCGCGTTGTATCCTTACCGCAATGCGCATTTTCGTTCCCTCCGCTGCTCGCTCGAATTTCCGAGGGAGCGCGAGAGAGGCGAACCGCAACCGAACCGTAAAAGCCGCCGCACCGCTCTCGCGATCTTTTCCGCCAGTCGCCACGCCGCTCTCGAAGCGGACCTATTTGTCGCAAGGACACCCACGGCCGCGAACAGCCTTGACTTTTACATACCTGCCGGACGGAGAAAGCGCGGCGCTCGCGTATTTTCTGATGCTGCGAGTTTCTCGCGGCCGCGCTGCTCGCGAGCGCAATTTCCGCGGTGAAGATAACGTGTTCCCGCGAATTCCTCGGATTTCGAGCACTGGGCTCTTGTACGCTCTTTATCTAATACTTGTTCGGTTCCTCGAAGAGTTCCTACATTAATAATATCGTACACACAGGATGAATTTTTTATGGTAAAGACTATTATAGAATTTTCTAACCAAGAGCAGTAGATCGATATTCTGCAGTCTTTTGGGCTATCTTTTCGTCCCATGTACTACTTATGTCTTAGGAACTGAAATTTGTTATTAAAAAATTTGCTGTTTCTAGCGAAATTTACTATGTTTCTTAACAAGACAGACCTTTCTGAAACCTCTACTATTCCTGTACTACAAAAAGCACAAAAAGATTAGAAATAAAGTTTGAAAGAAAAAATCAAAATATTCTCTTTGTGTGCACATCTTTTTTCATTTGTTAGTTTATTTCTTATTTCTTTGTTTTATCAAAATTGATGTCGTTTTTTCATGATCACGTAGTGAAAATTACAGTGATTATTTCATTTAATTATTTCAATTGAAATCATCGTGCTCCTTAACAAGATGTTCTCCGATAAATTTTCAGCAGCAAGGGAAAATCACTCTCGAGAGGGTTAAGTCGCGGCGCATAGATGTGTCTGTACGCCGGCAGGGACGTGTTAAATCCCCTAATGCATTACATCGGTGGAGATTTCTTTTCTCTCGCTCTATCTCTCGCCGGGGGCGAACCGCCCCATGCCGCCGCGTTACGTAATGCGGCATCATTGATATTAATGCGGATTATCGGGCGGAATTTGTTGGCATTATGAAAATTTACATATCGCACGGGGCTTAGGCGGCCTCGCGCGGAGCGCCGTAAACTCCGCGACAGCTTTATTCGCGCGGTTAGTCGCGATCTTTCGGTGCACCGCGGCGACAAACGCGCGCGGCGTAATCCGACGTGCGGAATTATGCCGCGGCGCAGTTGCGCCTCTCCTAGAGCTCGCGTGACCATTGTGTTAGGCGTAAATAATTTTAACGGACCTAATCCGATGATAGTGAAATATGGCTTATCGGGAGCGAGGGAGGAAGAGAGAGAGAGAGAGAGAGAGAGAGAGAGAGAGAGAGAGAGAGAGAGAAAGAACGACCGCGCTGAAGGGAAACTGCCGCAGCTTCGCCGCGCGCGCGGCTATCGACGTCGTATTGAATAACGGTTGATTCGACCTGACAGCGCATAAGAAATCACGTTACGTGTGTTCTGGAGCATTGTACACGCCGAATTGTTCCCGATAACTAATCGATAACGGAGAAACAGTAGTGGTTCTGCGCACAGCGAAGGTTAGTCGCGAGCGAGCAGGACTCTCGTCTTGTTCCGACGTTTGCAACGTCGACTAGAAATACAGTGAAGTAAAGGTACTTGAAAAGATACTTGAAAATTTATTTGTGAGATATATTTACTCACAGGAATAAATTTTATTTCACACAGAAAAAAGGTAAAGTAATGTGTATAGTTGATACGATTTAGTTACTTTTTGACACATCAACTACATAATTGTCTGTGGTTGCAAGAACACATAATTAGTTATTACGTATTTTATTACTGAATCTAGTGGATACAATCAGATTTCTATGTAAGCCAACCATACTGTGTTTTCCGTCAAAAATAAATTTGTTATCTCATAAATAAATTTTTAAGCATTTTTTTCTCAATATAGAGACGTCAACATATTGTTCACCGGTTATTTTCCGCATCGTCTAGTCCTTATTCCAAATTTTTTCTTTGAAACGTAGACATTTAATAAAAGTGCGATTTATTTTATCTCATCGCGTCCCCTTCTGTGACACGGAAAAATAATTATTTCTGTTGAAAAAGATCTCGAATGAAATTACATACCATACATATAGCTATAGTGTGAGAGTTATCCGCGAAAAATGTCTATTAAACTATGAAATTGAGTAAACTTTCTCGAGACTGCTGACATTGTAAGACCACAGAAATGTTCTTCTTGTGTGTGTGTGCAACGTGCAACCATGACTTACGGAAATCGTTTTGCGCGTGCACGACACGTGTCCACAAGAAAGAAACAAATACGCGTCTGCAAAGGTGGAGAAAACCGCGAGAGGCGAGGGCGGGAGGTTCGTAGGACGACGACAAGATACAAGAGACGTGAGGTTTCACCGGAACAGAGCCGGTCCAGTTCCTTCCGAGAACGGAAGCTAGGCGAAACGAAACGCGCAGACGGACGCTTGCTTGCCTGCTCGCTCGCTTGTTTGCTTGTTGGTTTGCTTGTTGGTTTGTTTGTTGGCTCGCGCACGCGCATGTGAGTGGCCACTCGTGCGTTCACACGCGGTTCCCGCGCGCGGTAAGAACTTTCCAAGCGAGGCGCAACCGCGCGTGCCACAAACCGCGACTGCGTTACGCTCGCGGAAAGCCTGAGTCATGGACGTTAACGTTGAAGACACTGAATGATTCTTCTTTTCTGATTCTTCACGATATTTCTGTGTGACGGTGGAAAGGGCTGGAACTGAATATCAATCAGATTACGTGGTATTCGAAAGAAATATGGTGATTAAGCGAGACAGAATATAAGGATATTCGGATAGAGATGCGTATGGACATTCGTCCACGTGCTCAGCAAGTAATACGCTCGACCCGACGAGAAAGTTCTTAACCGGCTCGATTAAACGTTAATAGTATCGACAGTGCGAGGCTTTCTTTTTAATTGTGACCCAGATCACCGCTGGCCGGAGGGCATTTTAAGCCGAAAGAGCTGTTGCTGACGCCCAAGGAGTACGAGAAACGAGAGGCAAGAATGCTCGCGATCATTTCAAACAGGTGCCCAACGCGACACAGAACGCGCTAACGAATTAACAGATAGTGGTTTGCGCCAATCAAATATTCTCGTAGTAGACCGCGGGATAAAATCTCTTCGGAGTAAAATTCATTTCTGAGATCTTTAAAAGGTTCTAATCCAAGGAACAGTGTTATAGTATTACAGTACAGTTAATAACTAATTTCATCAATCAGCTAAATTATTCGTGATTTTACATGTACGATGATTGACTTATTTTTATTATTTTGGTCAAATGAAAATTTAATCAATCAACACCTAACACTGTGCCGCGTTAATTTCTCCGGTTTCCTGGTTTATTCGCAATTAAATCTTCTTGAGTGATAATTTTTCATAGCTCGTGAAATCGATGCCTCGACATTTGTGTTACCTGAACTCGTCGCGCGAGCAGTCACGGGTTAATCGAAAGACATCACAACGCCGTTCGTTCGCTCGCTCGTTTTTATCCCGTTTCCTTCCCCGCGGCGATGCATCTCTCGCAGCAACGAGAAGTCGCGTAGCACCGACGGACCGACGGATCGACGAAATCGTTCCCGCGACATTCGAAAGTCGCCGCGCAGCTTTTCTTTCCGCCTCGTGCTGCCTTCCGTTTTCCCTCCATTCACGGCACGGTACGTGTATGTGCATGTGTGTTACTTCTCTTTTTCTTTTCTTCTCCCTATCTCTTTGGACAACGCACGTCGCAATTATCTCTCGTCACGAGACGAAAATTGACCGCTATTTCCTCCCGGGGAAAAGTCTGAGAACAATACGAGACAAATCCGCACTACGACTCGCTTCCTGTCGTTGAAGTCGTTCACGAATATCGTCTCGAAACAACGATGCACACCGAGAGAAAGAAATAGTTCATCTAACTAGAATTATAATTGTTTTGACACAAAAATGGAATATAATTTCTATTCCAATAATGGAATTTTTATTGGTAGAATTTTCAGTAATAATGAAAAAGTGTGATATACATATAAACTTATTTTTACTAACATTATAGGGGAATTTAATTTAGAAAAATGTTTTTCTCCACCGTAATTTGTGATAATTATTTCTCTGTGTAATTATAGTTAGGAGCCAAACATCTTGTTCCAAGTGCGTGTTGTGCGCACATTTACACGAGAGATGGATCTTTCTCCGAGGAGTAAGAAGCCTTTCCATGCACGACGTGAGACTGAAGGTGATCACGCGTGCTCGCGATTGTGACGAATTATGCCTGCTCGATATGCAAATTATGACGTTATCATATACTCAATAGCCGTATCGGTGTGCACTCACGTAAAAACCGTGTTCCGCGTCACGAAGATTAATTCGAATACACGAGTCGAGCTACGACGACGCGTTCGGCCCACTGCAGACGAATCGATATCGAGAAAGCGCGATCGATTAGATTTATGGCTCTACGAATGATGTATAACGACGCTTTCGAACGCTAGATGGATCGAGAGAGAGAGAGAAAGAGGCAAAAAGACAGAGAGAGAGAGAGAGAGAGAGAGAGAAAGTATAACGGTGAGGATCGATTTGCACTCGCTCGTCATCCGGTTACGTCACGTCCGAAAATTATTTACGTTTCAATGTATGTGTGCATCCCCCGTTAAGAAAAGCGCGGCTGCAAATTAGTCAGACATTCTCCGCGGAGACGAAGCCAGCCGCGGTGAAACTAACGTAGAAATATTATGTTTTCGCGTTTCCACCCGGAGAAATAAAAGGTAATGCCGCTTGACAAATAACCGTTCGGCGTTTAATCCGCGGTTGGCGAAACCGGACATCAGTCGTGCCCCCATAGGCGATAAAGTATAATTTCTCGTCCGTGGCGAGAGAAAGAAAGGGAAAGAGAGAGCGAGAGAGAAAGATATTTATTTATGCGCTTGCAATTTAACTGTATATGTATATACGCATGCGTTCGCCTGCGCGATCGACGCTGGACGGACGCATACCGTTACCTTAATTAACGCCACGTCCCGGCGCAGTTATTACAGTAAACAGTCGTACATCGTCATTCTTATGTGCATATTAATTCCCGGAATAATAAATCTGGTTCTCTCTCTCTCTCTCTCTCTCTCTCTCTCTCTCTCTCTCTCTCTCTCTCTCTCTCT
>NW_022639476.1:1947045-1957241 GCF_010583005.1 Odontomachus brunneus
TCTCTCTCTCTCTCTCTCTCTCTCTCTCTCTCTCTCTCTCTCTCTCTCAGTTTCTCTTCCCATCTAGAAAAACGCCGGGCCGCGTCGATAGCCAACCGACGTGATCGAGCGCGTGTGCGCGCATCTTCGTATCGCCGATCCCGGCGCTGATTTTTCGCGCAAGAAAAACCGCATCGGCAGGATTGACCTTAAGGATCTATCGATCCTTCCTCTCGCGGGCTAACGGATTTACAAGCGCGTCCGAATACTCTCTAAATTGTAATTAAACGGTACGTCCTACACGGTGAGAATTTTATAGCACAAATTACTGTAGAATCATATTAATTACTATATATCGTGTAACCAAGGAACAGGTCGACATTCCGCAGTGATTGACTATCCTTTCACTTCACACGTGTTATTTATGTTTTAGGAACTGAAACGTGCTATTAAAAAAATCCCTCGCGGAATTTACTGCACTGAGAGAGAACAAGTATCGAAAAATAACAAAGATTTATATAAGTGTTGATAACATATTTATTCAAATCTAAATTCTTATATTTAAATAGAATAAACAATTGCTTTCATAAAAAGCTAAGGTTTTAAGAAAATGTACATTTTTTTATTTGAAAAATATTTCATATATTGATACTCTTCTTCTTTCTTTACATTTTTTCTCAGTGTATATTTTTTAGTAAAAAAATATATCTCACTGACAATTTATTCCCACATTACCAGAAACATAAAGTTGACAGGAATTTGCATGAGAGAAATCATAATATTCTCTGTAGAATAATATGTGAAACGAATAATGTCATCTTTTCTCGTAATTAACGTTTTATTCGTATTTTGATTCCAAGTGAATATCAAACATAATCAAGATCGACATAAGAAACACTCGACTCGTCGCAGGAACGAAGCTCTATCGATACTACACCAGCATCGATTCGAATTCGCATGACGCCCGTGCATCTCGCGGTGCCACGGCTGGATTATCGTGCGCGCCCGTTCGTGGTTCTGTTCGCGGCCACGCCGAAGGTGTCGGCGATGCCGCGGCACAGGAAAGGGAAGAGTAAACACGGCGAACACGCCGCCGACAATGCCGCGCGAATCGTTCTCAAGGAAGTTGCCGGGCCTGCCGTGAGAGCTCGGCTCGTTAATTAAAACCTAAACCCGAGCGAAAGCCTGCTCGCGGCGCTGACGAGGGCGCGAATTAGCGATCCGACAGCAGTCGCGGCGCGACGTCTCGTCTCACCTCGCAATCGCTGCCCGTCGATCGAAAGTGCATTCGTCCGCGCGCCAACGCTCGCGTGAGCGAAACAGAGAGATAGATAGATAGATAGAGAAAGAGAAAAACACACACAAAGCTTATCGTGCACAAGCAAAACTTCATCTCGCGGTAGATTCTAGTTCATTAAAATTTTAATGAATTAAATTACGCTCTTCTCTTACGTCGATTAGCGCGACGTTTTCCTTAAGCAAATAAAGCGCGACAGCGCCCTGATATTCAATTATCACGCGCGAGAGCCTTGCGGCTGTGGTTTCACGCGCGCTTCCTCCTTCATTTCATGTAATTATGATGCAATTCGTATTTGTCTTCATCTTTATTTACGTGCTAATAATAGAGTATAAAATTACAGACGTGCTCGCGAATCTGGTGCGAGCGCGAGCGCCCTTGCACCGACTACGCCTCTGATCGTTATGGGTCGGCTCCTCCTCGCCGCGCGCAGCCGTGGCGAAATTATCGTCAAAAAGTGAAAATCGCCTCGGCGGTCCCGCGGCTTCGACAGCTTTCACGTCGTAAATTGTGTAACAACGTCGATTCGAGCGAGGCTTTACGCCCGGTTCCGACAGGAAATCTCATTTTCACCGCCGCCGTTAATTAACGATACCTCCATCATGCACGTGCTTGACCATTCACCGATACGTATGCAAACGACTCGGCGAAAAATGTCATTCCTTTTGGATCGGTAGATAAATCTTTCCGTGAGAGAGACGGGAAGACGGGATAAGTTGTCGTGGACTTTAATGCGAGCTCTTCTTCCGGCAAAGGAGTTATCTTAATACGATGGGGAGTAGCGGGGAGTAGCGGGGCGTAGCGGGGCGTAGCGCGGGACATGGAGGAAATGATTGTAAATTGCGTTTAATTTTTCTCAAATAAATGGTCCGCCACAAAAAAGAAGACGAAGAGAAAGCGGGAGAAAGCCGCGGTCATTATGAGAGAATTGTACGGATTACGCATAAATTATCGTCATTGTCCGCGCGAATTCCGCATGAGAAAGATATCGCGATCACTGAGAGCCGTGACTCTCTGAATGCCAGAAGGATCCGACGCGGAGAACAGGAGTGTGGGCGTTGTGGAAAATTGGAAATCTCTCTCTCATGCGACCGCATCCGCGCGGACTTTGCCGCGCGAAAAGAGGAGTACACACGCATAGAAACGTCTCGCGATGGAAATGTGCTCGACGTCTAAGGGCTTAAGACGAGCTCCACTCCGGGAATTGCAATTTTGTGCGCGTCGCTTGCCTGCATCCCAGAGAGGATTCGGGCGACCGCCGTAAGAACGTATCGCGAGCGATAACGGTGCCTCTCTGTCCGACATAACGCTTCGACTCAGGTGCTACGATGGTTATAATACAACACAGAAATAAACTTTACATTCCACAAATAAATTTTCAAGAGTTTTTCAGCGTAAAGAGATACTAGATTTGACCCAAGCGATATAAAATACCAACTTACCCAAGCGATATAAAATATATTCAAGTAATTGCAATAATTTCATAGTATATATACAAGATCAAACGTGGATAATATTTTAAATAAATGTACAGTAATCGCAGCCATAATTCTGCACAATTCAAGATCGTAAAAGTTTAGGTTTTGCTGCCATTTCTTTTCCGTGTATGTCTACCGACATCGATAAGTCGACACTTGCGGGCATTGAAGTCTCCGGCGGCGCGCTTTCCTTAATCGTAAATCTCGGACTTTACATCGAAATATCTCCGCTTATGGATCACACGGAGCGTAAATAGTAAAGTGATTTTAATAGAATAATTATCATATATCAAATATGCATGATACGGACAGCATGAATAGAATAATTCCAAGTATCCTGAACTGGTCGAGTGCGTAACGGCGGTGTGTAGCGCTCGCGGCACGACCGTGTCTCTTGATATTTTCCCGTCTGTTATAATCAGCAGCCAACGCTCTGAAATATCCGGCGTCCCACCGCCGGAATCGTGGCAGGCTCGAGATCGCAGGCCAAGGATACGGTCTCGCGGATTCGATACAATTCAGCCCGAGCGACCCACCTCACTTTCGTTTTCCTCGTCTTATCGCTCACAAGCCGACACTCGTGTACACACCGCGGTTAACGTATGTACGTGCGCGTGCGAATATGCATGTTAGTGTGCGTGTGTGTTGTAAGAAGGTAGGCAGGCAGGTAGGTAGGTAGGTAGGTAGGTAGGTAGAAGTGTGTATCCCTTCCCTCTTCTAGAATGTAATAAACGAGGCGGTAGGCAGCGCTTGACGGACCGGAATCCCAAAGTAAAGCATAAGCGAACGGGAAACGATGATGAGGCAAGCAAGACGAGTAAGAAAAGCGACCGACTACAGGAAATTTAGAGCATCGTAAATACCTCCGATGTAATATAATTCATTTAGCGTAATGAATTTAATACAGCGAGCAGGCGCAAATTAGTAACGTAACGTAATTTACGATGCAAACGCCTCTCAGTTCTCGTCCTGACCATGATAACACTGCTCGCAAGATGAATGTAGGGAAATATTGATATATTGAAAAAAAAACACTTGACAATTTACAGAGAGGAATAAATTTTACTTCATAGAAATAAACTTGATTTTCCAAAAATAAACCTTATACATTACAAATAAATTTTCAAGTATTTTTCTCAATGTATAACGAGTTTGTATACTGAGAAAAATATTTGAATATTTATTTGTAATGTATAAGGTTTATTTCTGGGAAATCAAGTTTATTTCTGTCAAGTAAAATTTATTCCTCTCTGTAAATTGTCAAATATTTTTTTTTCAGTGTATCAATATTCTCCTACATCTTGCGAGCAGTGTTATCATGGTCAAGACGAGAACTGAGAGGCGTTTGCATCGTAAATTACGTTACTAATTTGCGCCTGCTCACTGTAAATTCATTACGCTAAATATAACATTTACTCACACATAGTAAGAAATAAATTTTACTTCGCAAAAATAAACTCGATTTCACAAAAATAAACTTTACACCCCCCAAGTAAATTTCCAAGTATTTTTGTCTCGGTGTTATCTTCGGCAAAAGGCTGCTGAACTGGTGCAATAAGTTAAAGCGAGACACATATATGTTTTTTCACTTTAACTTATTGCACTAGTGCAGCGAAAAAGAACAGGCCTAAATTCTTTTCTCGCAGGATTGCCCGGGCGCTTCCGTTAAGGATAGATGACGATTGAAGATTGGAACTTGACCAATTGGAACAAAGCAAGCCAAGGCTGAAGCTTGTTGATTCGTTAAAATCTAATCTTTAATTATCAATCGTCAATCGCCAATCGCTAGTGTGATTTGGCCTTTACCCCTGGTCTACATTCAATGATTTAAGACTTAAGCCTTAAAAATTGACTAATCCTATCGGATCATTCTTATAACAGTCGATTGTGATTGGTCAATTTTTAAGGCTTAAGTCTCAGATCGCCGAATGTAGACCAGGAGTTACTGGCGACCACGGCACCGTGTGCCACAACATCGAGCAGCAGCATTTTGCGTGCGATCGCTCACGCATCGGGGGAGCACTCACTTTCGCTTTGTTCGTTCGCTCATTCGTTCGCGACCTCCGTGTCGGCGCATTCCGCGAATGGCACGGGAGGACCTGCAGAGCACGAGCGCGGCGGCGAGTCCCTAGTCGAGTCGAGCAATCGACGCTCGTAGCCGCGCGGCATGTGAACGATCGTAATCGCCGGCGCGCTAGTACGCCTATTGTAATTGCGATATTAGGCGTAATCCCTCTTGCATAACGTTATTCCTTATGTAGGACGGGCAAACAATGGCGGCATCGAGTAAACGCGACTCAATCGCTTCCATGGACATAGTATACATGGACTCCGAATGCCCTATGTTCTGTCGTCTAATAGAGTGAAGCCAACATCTAGAAAGAGAGCGAGAATAGAGGGGCTACAGTTTTCTTCCTATTTTGTCGCGCGTGCATCCGCACTTCTCGTTTCCATAATATTATAGAGCGCAACAACACTCTGACTAGATTGGCAAGTAAACGTCTTACTTAAATCTTATTGCACACTTTGTCTGTGCAGAAAGAGACAGAGAACAGAAAGGCTGTACATATTGGCCTCTCTTTTCTGATTGTATGCGGAGTCTATGTATATTATGTCTATGATCTCTTTCTATGTTGGATTCATTTTTCTGGCCGTATGAGGCGCGTTCGAAAACTCCACCCAGGTGCTTCTCCTCTGTCTTTATCTCACTCCTGTATCATTCTCACTCCAACTCGCAGCGAGTGCACTCGGATAGAGTTTTCGAACGCACGCATGCGGGATCCATGTATACTACGTCCATGATCGCTTCGAACTATCCTAGGTTAGATTGCTACTTCTCAACATGATCGCGCGCGAAACGCGCTTCTCGCCGAAATTGCCGCTATCCAATCGGCGGAATTCATTGACCAGCCGGTTGCGCTTCCGCAAGAGACGAAATCCGCGAAATCGGCCGGGTAATCGGTGTGCCGAATGACCGCGGCGCTGCTTGGCTCGTGAGAATTCGCGTTTCGGCGAGCGGCCAGTGGAATTAAGGGGGAGTAGGTGCGAGGCGATTACGGTGCACTATTATGAAAGCTGAATCGTGCTCATGGAAAAGTCATTAATTTCCATTACGTCGTGTATACTATTAATTTAAAATGACGGTTGTTCTTTTTTTCGTGAAGGCGCCCATGAATGAAGAGTCCATTTGAAATACTGAACGCGAATGCGTGTCTCTCTTTTTCTCCTAACTACAGTAGTAGGTGTAATCTCTCTCGCGTAACGCTTATGTGGGACGTGCAAATAGTAGCCCCGGTATCGGGATATAAATCTAATTTAATGAATTACTCTCATTCCTGAGGAAATATTTCAAGCGGCGCACGGCTCTCTCGATTCGTGCGTGTACACGTTCGCATATCCCGCGCTTTCTACTTCGATATTTCCATGATTAAATAAAACTGGAAAAGATCTATCTACAACTTTTTTATTTTCCGTGATATCAAGAAACGATACGGATAATTTAAGTATCGAGCGACAGCGCGCGCCGTTTCGTCTTGCAAGAGACGTTAAAGTATCAATATACAAGTATCGATATCCGTATAGAAACTTCTTGGGATCTAACTGGGATCCAATCCGATTTCCCAATATATTAGGTGGTAAACTTAGTTCCTGCGGCTCACAGTTAGATGACGTTAGTTGTAGGTGTAATTTATTTTGACATCTGAAACTGGCTGCATTTTAGAGGTTAGACATTTGTCAATAAAATTCAGTGCGAAGAGATTCATTTAAGCGAGCAGTGCTATTTTTTCTTTTGATTAAATATGGAACGTGATAAGTTGTTTTTTCGACATGTGCTGCTTCATTACTTTGACTTGAAAAAAACTGCAGCTGCAGCTCATAAATTGCTTTTCGAAGCTTATGGCAATTATGCTCCATCGGAAAGAACATGCCAAGTATGGTTTCAGCAATTTAAGATGGGTGATTTTGATGTCAATGATAAAGAACGCTCAGGCCAACCGAAAAAGTTTGAAGACACCGATTTGCAGGCATTATTGGACGAAAACTCTACTGAAACGCTCCAAGAATTGTCTGCAGCATTAAATGTTACTCCGATGACTGTTTCCAAACGTCTACATGCAATGGGAAAAATTCAAAAGGAGGGAAAATGGGTACCACACGAATTAAACTGCAGGAACTAAGTTTACCACCTAATAATCAAAAGTTCTGGCTGAAAGTCTAATGTTTCAAACACGCGATTTTAAACAGGGAAAGTTAAAGTTTTCATATTTTTTCTAGTTTTCATTAGAATTAGTTTCATTAGAACTAGTTTACGTTAGAATAGAATGAAACGTATTAACTTTCCAAATAATTCTAAACAATTCAAAGCTTTGAAAACGTTTTATTATAAATTATAAATAATTCCAAACAATTCAAGGCTTTGGAAATGTTTCATTTTTCGATATTTTATTCTATTGAAACAACAGTTGGTATAAAAATTATATTCTCTGTTTGATATCGCAAAGAATATACCAACATTAGTATTTTTGTTTTAATTATAAACTGGAAACTCATGTTGTGTTTGAAGCATGAATGGAATTGCCAATTTGTGTCGCAGTGGGATAACGAAATTTTGGGACAAATTTGGGCATTCAAATGGGAATCTATGCTGCATGTGGAAGAATCTTGAGAAATTTCTATGCGGGTCTCGGCTGGTGCACCATGATATCGTCAACGTCCGCGGAAAGAACGAGGCTCACTTTCGCTCGGTCCCAGATGACCGACGCGTATCACGAACGGACGACGGTGAGAGAGGACCTGCAAAAGCGGGGATCGCGCAGCAATCGGTCGAACGGGTCGTAACACCGTCGCCCGAGCGCGATCGAGGTCGCGCGGAAAAGACGCCGAGCACGACGAGGATCACGACGGCAGTGGCAACGAGGAAGAGGAGAAGGAGGAGGAGAACAGCGGTGGACGGGGTCGAACCGGTCCCGATTTTCGCGTGAAAGGCGACGGGATGCTGTGGCTGGTACGCGGACGGACCCGAAAAGGCGCGCTCGCGAGAAAACGAGAAATCGTGGACGCACGAGAAAACCGTCGCGCCGTCTGCGAGATCGGCAGATCGCCGGCGGCGAAGGGACGACGACGACGACGACGAGGATTCGAAAGGAGAGGAGAGCTCGGGGGACTCGCGCGTTACGCACGACGCTCGCGATAATTTCGCGGCGAATCGCCTCGCGCGACCGCCGACGGGCGAACGCTCGTCGAGGAGGAAGAAAAGCATTTCCGCTTTTTCCCCGCTGATGCGGTTATCGCGAGGAATTTCATTGCAGGGAAAAAGAGCAGACGGGGGGTCGTTCGCGCGTTCAAGAGTTCCTGCGACTCCCGGGAGGAGGGTTCTAAATGAAACCGCCGCGTTACCAAGGGAGGAGAGAAGAATGGAGGAATGGAGCAACGCGCGGTAACCATAATCATCTCGATATAATTGAAATAATCGATCTATCCCCGCGGACACTCTTTGCCTCCGCGGGGATCATTAATTTAAATATTATCTCGCACCTCACTCTTTCTTTCTCTCTCGCGTTCTCTCACTATTCTCCCTCTGTCTCCCTTTCGAACAGTGAAGCCATTACGAGCGCAACAATAGATCGGACGAGCTTATCTGCGGCCGTAATGTCCCCGGGTCAATCGATTGTAAATAGGTAGGATGTCATTAGGAGTCATTATACAGGTACACACGGCGGCGTTGCCGGGCGTAACGTAGGAGTGCGAGGTAGAATCCGCTGCCGCGCGCAGGAATCTCGGACTTTATAGCCGGCGGCGGTCATTAAGATCACTTATAGGCTCGGATATCTCGATGGACTACGCGGAACGAGCGTAGCCGTGCGGCTTGCGCGCGAGAGAGAAAGAGAGAAAGAGAGAGAAAGCCCGTAGGAGCCCGGGTACGTGCGCAGGAGGTGCCCGGGCACCGCCTAGCCACCGTTCTTCTCCCCCTCGTTCTCCGTACCCTCTTCGTCTCTTCTCTCGCGCCTCGCCGATTTAAAGTGGTACGACCCTGCGGCAACGTTCCTCGCCGACACGTCGGATCTATGGATCGAAGAGAGGATCTTTTCTTCTTTTTTCTCTCTCTCTCTCTCTCTATCTCTGTTTCTTTCTCCTCATAGACCCCTTCCCCTTTTCCTTCGAGCAGAGAAGCTCGTGTAAAATAGGCTAAAATTAAACACGATCGCTAAAGTCTACCGCCGCCGCCTGGTTTCTCTTCGTTATGGCAAGTGTATTACTCTCTCAGCTGGCAAAAGTGAGAGCGACGAGCAAATGGCCTCCGCTTCGCTTCCTTCCTCCCTTCGCCCTGTTTCCCTCGGCTGCCGCCTTCTTACGCGTCTTTCTTACGGGGATCACGAAGTAGGCTAAAATCGATCAAGCCCGTTGCTCGTAATGATCGAGCATGTCTCCTCCTTTCTATTAGGATCATTCGAGCCCGAAGTAGGAGCGAAATTAGTCGTGATTTGCGTTCATCCCCTCGCCTCTCTAATCACCCATCGAAACGGTCAAAGCGTTATAGAGTAATTTCTTCCGCGTAATAGTCATTTCAAAGCCCGCTACACCGACTAGGTCCGCGAGATGAACAAAGAAGCCGTTTGAACGTTTGAGACACGGAGAACGCTATCGTTATGTTCTCCAGGAAGATTCGCCTCCACGCTGTGATCGGTTACATGACCAAAGTTTAAAACACCCAATTATGAACACCCCCTTCACGAGCACTTCAGAAAAAAATCTGATTTTTCTTGTGCTGCGACCAGTGTTGCAGCTAAACTTCTTGCCTGCACATTCTATGATATTCCAAACGAGCACCTCGTGACTAAAATTGTGAACAACTTTCACTAATCGCAAGAAATATCAGGTTTTTCTACAGAGTCAATAACTAAGGGGGATCAATAATTGCACTGAGAAAAAGTGTTTGGTATTTGTAACTACAGTTACATAAAGAAATAATTATTATACATTGTAGTCAAGAAAACCATCTTTTTTATTAAATTCATATGTACTTCAACGTTAGGAGATAATAATCTTCTATAAATATTACTACTACTCTCGTGCTAGAACGACCAAAAAAGATGTTTCGGGCCAAAATTAACTATAATTTCAGTTAGACCATTTTTCTCTCTCAGTGTGCTTCACTCTACCTTCATACGACGTATAATTCGTCGATCGCAAAGTCACACGGGTCCGCAACGTACACAAGGTTACGCGTACAATCCATCGCGAATCGCGATTGCCAAGCACTTTCGAGGCGTTTTCCAGGATTCACGGACGATTCACCGGGTCCCGGTTTTCGGCTCGTTGCTCTCCGTGATTACTTTCGCTGACACACATTCTTGTACGTACATGCTACGCGGGGGATGTGAGAAGAACAAAAGAAGAAGAAGAAGAAGAGGAGGAGGAAGAGGAGGAGGAGGAGGAGGAGG